>NC_056730.1:1056755689-1056968189 GCF_019279795.1 Protopterus annectens
GTGCTGAAATTATTTGTGTGTGCGTGTGTGTGCACGCGCATGCATGTGTGTGTGTGTGTGTGTGTGTGTGTGTGTGTGTGTGTGCACGCGCGTGCATGTGTGTCTGTGTGTGTGTGTGTGTGTGCACGCGCGTGCATGTGTGTGTGTGTGTGTGTGTGTGTGTGTGTGTGTGTGTGTGTGTGTGTGTGTGTGTGTGTATGTGTGTGTGTGTGTGTGTGTGTGTGTGTGTGTGTGTGTGTGCATGTGTGTGTGTGTGTGTGTGTGTGTGTGTGTGTGTGTGTGTGTGTGTGTGTGCGTGCGTGTGTCTTTTGCTGCAAGGAAAGTGGAACTTGAAAATAAATCAGAGTATTGTACTTTTAAATTCACTTCACTTACCTGGTTAACAAATATTTTTAACATGTTTTCTACTCTAGGTGACTGCACAGGCAACATGCATTACTTTAACAGCTATGAGTGTTGATCGCTGCTATGCTACAGTATATCCACTGCAGTCACTACGTCACCGCACGCCAAGGGTAGCCATGGCGGTCAGTCTGGGCATCTGGATAGGTATTGTGCTGTTTTTTATCATTTTGTTGCTGAACAAGGGTGAAGTATAAATCATGTTTATATTCATATTATACTAATAAGATAATGTTACAAATGCTATACAAATCTGTAAGCTACATATACACAGAAGAAGTCAGATAAGCAAATATATTTAAATATTTACTGTAGCCAGATTATACAGTGTTGACATTTAGAGTATCTTAAACAACTCATTAAGTTTCCTAGGTTAAAAAATGTTAACACCCTGTAAGCAGAAAAGGCATATCATTTATGCCATCACATTACATCTACAAGCAGTGCAGCACAGCAACTTGCTTGGTAATAGAAAACAGTAGTGGATACACTTAGAAGAACATAATCTGTTCATAGATGTTAGGTAATAGTTGTAAAAATTGTAGTTCAAGCATTTTGTTATTTGTTTAATTCTGTTTATTTTTCCTCTCTCCAGCTAACAATTCCCATGACCAGACTCTCAATAAGACCCCAGGACCCACTCCCTAATTACTATTTCTCCATGCTGGACACCTCCGTCTGATGTCAGACCACTGGAATGACCACATTTTTTTCCTTGACTAAAATCTAATCTGAGAAATGCAGTATTACCTTCCAATGTAAGCATCCATATGTAACTTAGGGCAGATCATACGATTCTGTGGAAGTGCACATATGGTTCCCACCATAGTCATCATCACAGTGTAGTTTATGGGAGGTCGCAGTGCATGTTTGACTATAGAATAATAATGTTTATTGAACTCATGGAAATCTGATCTGATCCCTCTTAATTCCCTGAACCATGCTTGTAAACACCTTTAGTCTTCTTCTGGCTAACTGCGCAGCATTTCCCTCATGTATTTATTGCAGTTTTTGCTGAATGGTTTGTGTGTGTGACCTTTTTACTATTTGGCTTGAATGTTATTTGGGATATTTTGCAGGCATCCTAATGTTTATGGACATCAGGTCTGATTTTAAGCTCTGTGTTTCTAAAGTATAGCCAAACAATCCACTTACTTACATGGTCAAAAAAGACAACAAATATGCATGTCTACAATTACTGAGGTTTGGCTTTCTTGGCCTTAATGTACCCATAAAGACTTGTAAAATAAAAAGTCACAGTTTATAGGTTGGTACTAGGTTAACTGCCTTTGTGGGCCATTTTAAGCCTAGCCAATTACCTGCTTTGAGAATCAAACTGTACCTTGGGTCTGCGAGCCAAATGCCATAACCATTACACCACCCCCACCCCTTCCCTAAATGGGAATTCAGAATCCATATAGCTAAACACTGTTAGGTTCTTAAGGTGTTATTTCATATATCCAATGGGCCTTCACTTGAGGAGTTTTAAGGTAGTGAAGGCTGTAGCTTGGCTGGGTCTTTCTTGCATTTTTTTATTAATATTTCACTCAGGATATATGCAAAGCATTATCAAAAACTATTAAAATGTTGCATTTATAAGAGAACACTTTTAGAATGGTACACAGTTTATAACAGAACTGTTCATTTTAGTAAGTTCACAAAAGAGAAGAGTACATACAATGAAAATCCCATTTGATAATTATTTAACTACTCAGAACCCCTGACCAAATGTGATACAAATATGATATGAAAGAGGGGTACTTTGAGTGATTGTGGTTATTTGACTGTTGCCTCACTATATCTCGACATTCTTTCTGTTGGAATACAAACTTGTCCAAGCCTGCCCAAACTTGTCCAAACCTGTTAACCATACTTGGTTGAGAAAGTTCTTGTAAATGTGTGTAACAGGCTATGTTAGCTATATTTGGTTAAGAAGTTTCCTGAAATTGCAAAGTCATTGTGTTTGGCAGAGTCCTCTGTTTCTTTTGGGGTGGGTGGCCAATGTCACAAAATATTCCAGCAAAATCCAGTCCAAATTGGAAAAGTACTGACTCTCATGAATTAGTGGTAAACAACTAAAAGACATAAGCCAGGACCTCCCATTCAGCAGACAGAAGCCTCACCTGTGGAGTGGACACACTGACTAGGATTTTCCCGATTAAGTCTCCTGCCTGACCGAAACAGGGCTTCCCAGTGTGGCAGGGGTGAAGTTTACCTAAATAGTGATGTATTTTTAATATTTTCTTAATGCATTGTCTTTGATTTATGTATGCTGTATATAAGCTTTGAATAAAACTTTAATAAGCTGATTTGAGAATTCTTGGTTTAGTGTAAATCATTTCTTATTTTGCTAATTAGGCAATACAGTAAAACTGGGAAGGTTTGACAAAAACAACCCAGAACATATACAAGCCTTTAAATTTTTCCCAAAATTTAAAAATAAATTTTCCAAGTACACAAAACATTGGGAATTTATCTCTTAAATAATAACTTAATTCTTCGATCTACTGAAAATCAGGGGTTCCTTCTTCAGATTTCTAACACATTACTACCTTCTATTACAATCAGTTCTTTCACGCTCAATTTTACTACACTTTTGTTGAAAATGTTAATTGTTTTATTTGGAAAATGCATTAAACAGTTTTTATTTATTGTTTGGTATGCTATGTTACAAAATGTATTACTTCCAAATAAAAAGAATTTTGACAAAAATGTCAGTTTATATCAGTGCATTAAAGCTGTGTTAATATTATGCATTACATATCAAATCAATTATTTTGTGACTGTAAATTCTGCATCTTTAAATTAGCATAATTTGTGAAGATTATTATAAAATAATTTTATATATTTTGATGTTTACTGTCTAATGTTTAAAGATATTGTTTAATAATTATTGGACCATTTTAGTCATTTTTCATACACTGTAATGAATAATTATATTTACTCTGTTTATACAGATTCTAATATATGAAATCTTTTTATACCATAGGTTCATAGGTTTATAGGATGATACTAGGCTATTGGCCTGGAGGCCCTTATAAGCCTAGCCAAGAATTTCTCCCATGTTCCCACAAAGTTAGCACCTGTTTACCCTGTCCAGCAGGGACACAGGTGGGATCCCAGGGGTGTATTTTCTGTTTCTCCACCAGTCGTCCAGATTCCTCTTAAAGAGGGCTAGTGAGGTGCTCTGCTAAACATGGAGAGGGAGTCTATTCCACAGATGGGGGAGTCTTTGTAACATAAATCTATGCCACCAATAAGTTCTATTAATGTCACAGACCAGGTTGAGGCCTTGCATGCAGGTAGCTTGAGTGGAGTTTGACTTATTTGCATCAACTCCATCAAGGCTGAGTCTGAGATGGTCTTGCATGCCAGACACAGGTCATCTCTGAGCAGTCTGTAAGAGACTGAGTAGAGGGACAGGGCATTTAGCCTATCTGTATAGGATAGGTGTTTGAGACCCTGGATTTTCCTGGTCAGGAACCTCTGTGGTCTCTCCAGCTGCTGCACATGCTTGGCAAGGTACATGCCGAAGGGAGCATTGTGCTCAATAATGGGTCTGATAAGGGAGGAGTACAGGGATGTTATGACCTCCTTGTTCCTGGATGAAGTACCCTTACTTATTTGGGTGGCCATGTAGAAAGTCTTCCGTACAATGGAGCCAACGTGGTGGTCAAAAGTCAGGTTGCTATCAACCTGGGTGCCCAAGTTCCTCACAACTGACTGCATGCTTAGTATGTTGTTATTAATGTGATAATTAGTGGGAACACCATTTTCCCCAAAGGGGATAATGATGCATTTCTTGGCATTCAGTTTGATCCCATGCTTCTGGCACCAGTCATTAGTTTGGGTAAGGCCGTACTGGAGAATGTTCACATCACTAGGGGAATTCAAGACAACACCCAGCATGCAGTCATCTGCAAATTTGGTCATCCACAGACCACTGGTTTTGATTTGCACCTCAGAAAAGTATATCCCAAACAGTAAAGGCCCCAAGACTGATCCTTGGGGTACACCGCTCATTATGGGTCTACTACTAGATCTGGCTTTCCCTATTTAACTGATTGGGTTCTATCAATGAGCCAGTTAGCTAACCATCTGATAATATATGGGTTGATGCCTAGCTGGGAGAGTTTATCTATTATGCCTGAGTGGGGAATAGTGTCAAAGGCTTTGGCTAGGTCAAGGTAGGTGGTGTGCTTTGTCTTCCCCTCATCCAAGGCTTTGGTTACTGTTTTGAAGAAGTTGACCAAGTTTAACAGGCATGATCTCCCTTTGACAAAACCAAACTGCATGGGGTCAAACATTTGGAGGTTGCCAATTTCCTTGTTTATAGGATCCATGATAATGCATTCCATGGCTTTTCAAATCAGGCTAGTTGAGCTGATGGGCCTATTAATTGGCTGGGTCAGTGGATGCTCCACCTTTGTGTAGAGAGATGAAAGTGGCTGTCCTTCATTTGGCTGTGATGAAGCTGGTGCTCAGACTTTGGTTGAATAGGGTGCCTAATGAAGCTGACAGGTCATGCCTGAGTTCATGTAGGATACAGCCAGGGATGTTGTCAGGTTCCATGGAGACTGTATTTTTTGCTTTTGAGAGGGCATTAAAGACCTGCTCCCTGGTGATGGGGGGGGGGGGTGTAGGTGCTGAGGATGTCCTGGTTTACTGGTGGGGGGACAGGGGGTGAAGTTTTCACGAACCTGTCTGCCAGCAGATTGGCTATATCTATAGTTTTTGTATATGTGGTGTTATTGGCTACCAGTTCAGAGCAGATTTGGGGTTACCTTTGAGACTGCAGACATATGTGAAGAAGGTCTTTTGATTGTTCTTAGTGGATGTGGCCAATTTGGACTTGAGGATAGCCTTAGAGGATTTCACCAGTGACCTTATTTGCTTTTTCAGACAAAGGAGAGATTGCTTCCAACTTGGCGCCTGCTCCTTCTTGGTCCTGGGCAGAAATTATTTCCTTTTATTTTAGAGTTTGCTTACTGCTGCTGTCCACCATACAGGTTTACTCTTCATTGAGAAGATGATTTGATCCTGTCAGGTATTGCTGAGTCCATACAGCTATGTAGGTCCTCATATAGTTTTTGTTGTAGGCTTGGACATTAGTGCTAGTTCCAACTGAAGGGACGATGATTGTGAAGCTGCTTATACCTGTTCTGAAGAGATTGTAGTCAACTTTGGAAAAGTTTTTGTTTGACCCTGATGGCTGGGGGGGCATGGGAGATGGTGACTTTGAAAGTGATCACTTTATGGTCAGATCTTACCAAAGAGGATGACACTGTAGGGGTGCTACAGTGGCTACTCATATTAGTTAGTACCAGGTCCAGGATATGTTCACCTCTCATGGGGGTGTCAACCAGTTGATTCAATGCATTGGCATTGACAAAGTTGAGGAATCTCTGGGTATTCATGTTTGGGCTAGAATAGGTCTTCCACTCTATGGTTGGGTAGTTAAAGTCACCCAGTCTAAGGGTAGAAGGTTAAATCTTGAAGGATTCAAGTAAGTCCAGATAGGTGGAGTTGGCATCCTGAGTCATGGTTGGGGGTCTGCAGCTAGCTATGATTTGAATAGGTGTTTTGTCAACAGTTAACTGCCCTTGGAGGGTCTCCTGTGCGTCATAATGTTTGACCAGCCTGGAAGTGTGTATGTCTTTGATAAATATTGAAACTCCACCCCCTTTGGCTTTGTAGCCCCCCCATTTGGGGTCTGGAAGTATGGTAGGATAAGCAACCTGGTAAGGCTGGGGTGCTCTCCGCAGCTTTGAACCAGGTTTCAGTGACTGCACAAATGTCAGCATCTTCCAGGGAGAGGAATGCTTGCAATGAGTGCAGTTTCATGCTAAGACTCTTAGTGTTTAGCAACATGACCTTTAGATTTCATTTAGAAGAATTTTTCACGTTGGTAATTTTATGCTCATGACTTTGCCTAAAAAAAGGCACTATGGGGGAGGCAAGAGCCTTTGCCAGAAGCCTGAAGCCCAGGGGAGGCAGATGAAAGCCATCTCTGACAAAGCATCATGGTCTTTCGGTCATGCCCTCCCAGGCTGTCAGGTACTGGATTCCCTTGGAATGACACCTAAAACTAAGCCAATTGTTGAAGTCAATCATTTTCTGTTTGTATTGAGGCATCATTCTGGATGATGGTAGGATGCTGCTTAAGGCTAGGGACATACCTGCCTGCGGCACATATTCAGTGAGCTCAATCATGTCTCTTTTCATATAGTCCAGAGAGGTACATCTCAAGTCATTCACACCAACATGAACTATGACAGAGTCATAGCAGTATCTGTTGTTAAGAGACTTGAGTGAGTGCATGATATGGTGAATTCTAGCATCTAACAAGCAACGTATGGTGACTTTCTCCTTGCCTAGCCTGGTGAGGGGCACATCTGTGTGTCTCATGATAGAGACTCCTATGACTAGTATGTTAGGTTTGTGGCTGGGCCTTACAGGCTGTGAGTCAGACTTGTGTACTATGTGTGGTGCTTGATGCTATGGGTCATGATGTGAATGTGTGTTTTTCCTTTAGAGGTCTCTTTTGTTTAGGTATGTTTTTGTTGAGAACCTCTGCATGTGTAGGAGTGTGTTGTACAGGTGTGGATGATGTTAGAGGTGTGGTGTTTGTAGTGTTTGTGTAGACAACCTTCTCAGTGGAAGATATACTGGCTTGTGACTGAGACAGTAAGGATTCTAGGTTCTTAATGTGATTACATCTCTCACATATTGTGTTCCTAGGTGTTAGTAGTAGAGGGTTGTCCGTGTACATGAGGCAGTTGCTACACTGTCTCAGGATGCCTATATCACCCAAACTAGCAGCTGAAACCATAGGAAATTGTCCATCCATGGTTATCAGAATTTGTGGAAGAGACATCAGGGATAGTAGGGTGGGTTCTATCTGAGCAGAGTACCTATTGGTGTGAGTAGGGCTGGATAAAATCAATACAGTAGCTGCAGGCGAGGGCCTCACTTACACAGGAGTGCTGGTAAGAGAAAACATGCTGCTGAGATAACCAATTAAACAATAAAAAAGCACAAAACTGAGCCCTGTTCCAGCAACCTTCAATCAGACAAGTTCTAACTGCACACTCCTACCACTAGGGTGTAGGGGAATCCTCTCCAACAAAAGATGGCCTGGTTTAGTGCTCAATTTACACAGAGCTAGATTCCGCAGGTCTGAATCTAGTGTATGGTACAGCAAACAAGGTGCATCAGTTTCAGAAAGAAACATTTCAAATAAGCTGGCATAGTAAGCCTTCAACCAGCAATTCCCAACTTAGAAGGATGTAAACTACCTCTCCTGCCACGGGTGTAGACCACAAACCTTCCTAATGTAAAACAACTGGCCTGAAGCCCAAGTGTTTAAACCAAAAAGCTTAAAATAACAGTTACAATTTAATCAGGCTACTAAAAAGCATTAATAAATGCAGGAGAATAAATGCAATTGGATACTTTTAAGAACAAGCATCAAAAGCAAAATAAAGAAGGAAGAGACACAAATACAGTAAAAGCAGATGAATAAAGTGCAATTTTTTTAGGTTAAGTGGGAAAGAAGGAAACAACATAATTTAAGGTTGAGAAAATAAGGAGGTGGGCCTTCCCAAATGATCTCTCTCTACTCAGTAGAATGAGCTGATGAGATAACGAGATGGGCCTGGGAGGAGTGTCCAATATGAGATTTATAGTAGGGGCGGGCAACTCAAAAGCCACCAAATTTAAGAACACAACAAGAACAGGGCACGTGGGAGGGGGAAAATACAGCCAGAGATCAGCTATATTCAGAGCAAGCAGACCAACAAGCAGGCCAAACAAACACTTCAGCTAAATAGAGATATTTCTAAATAAAAGAGCAATGCTGTTCCTCAGCTCCCCCCACTAATTAATTGGTGTTATTTACAAAGGAATTCTTTGGTAACTTTTTTAACAGACCCTAGCCAAGAACTCCTAAACTCTGATAGAACAGAAAATGTACAACAAAACAAATGTAATATTAGAATAAGATACAAAACAGATGTGATCAAACCTTACATGAAGAGTTTAATTCAAAATAAAATGCAGCCAGAGGTCAGCAAAATTCAGAGCAAGCAGGCCAACAAGTAGGCCAAGCAAACACTTCAGCTAAATAGAGATATTTCTAAATAAAAGAGCAATGCGGTTTCTCAGCTCCCCCACTAATTAACCAGTGTTATTCACAGTTTGCTAGCAAAATTTCTTTACATGTTTTAACAGACTCTGAAAACATCGGAAAATGGGAAGTTAAACTGGTCCGTGTATTGTTCTTCATAAATTGCTTTGCCATAGACATGTATCTTGCATATACTAGCCCATTTTAAGATTGGATCAGCTGTCCTCTCTGGATAGCATATTAAATATCTTTGTGAGCTTTTGCCCATACTGAGACATCTACTGTGATTTATATGATCTGAGTCTTCCCTATATAGATATGTGTGTGTGTGTGTGTGTGTGTGTGTGTGTGTGTGTGTGTGTGTGTGTGTGTGTGTGTGTGTGTGTGTGTGTGTGTGTGTGTATGTGTGTGTGTGTGTGTATGTGTGTGTATCGATAGATATATATGTGTATGTATATATATATATATATATATATATATATATATATATGTGTGTGTGTGTGTGTGTGCGTGTGTGTGTGTGTGTATATATATATATATATATATATATATATATATATATATATATATATAAAACATCCTTAACAGTCTAGCTCCCAGCAGAAAGATCAGAGTTAAAGCCAACTAAGCACCCTGGCTAAATAGGGACACCAGAGCCTTACTAAAAGCTAGAGATAAAGCCTGGAAAATCTGGAAAACTGACAAAACCCCTAGCTCCAGACAATACTATCAACAGCTTAGAAACAAGGCCAAGGCTGAATCCAAAATAAACAAACAAAACTATTTTCTTAGCACCCAAAGGAAATATTCAAATAGTCCACAAAAATTCTGGCATGCCATTAACTCCCTACTAAAGCCAGGCAAATCCACAACCCCAGCACCCATCTCTACTAACAATACCCTAGACATAGCTTCTCAATTTAATAACCATTTTACTAAATCCATCTTAGCTCTGTCCAGTCAAATAACCAAAAATAGTCTACCTCAGTCACAACCTAACCTATCCCACACCATCCCCTCTTTCAGCCTATCACCAGTGCCCACCTCAACTATCAAAAAACTCCTCCTAAAACTAAAGCCAACCACACTAGCAGCTGATAACATATCTGCTGCATACCTAAAAATGGCTAGTGACTCCCCATCATATCCTGCCTCCATCCTTATCAACCGCTCCATACTAGAATCCTACATACCCAAACTCTGGAAAGTATCTCACATCATTCCTCTCCATAAAGGAGGGAATTCTTTTGAATTCTCCAACTACCGACCTATTGCCATCCTTTGCCCCTTATCCAAAATTCTTGAGAAATGCATCCACTTGCAAGTGATGACATTTCTTAACACACACAATCTACTATCTACCACACAACACGGTTTTCGTCCACATCACAGCACTACCACAGCCCTTATATCCTTCTCTAATTATATAAACCTTCACAGGAATGATAACAAATATGTATCTGCCATTTTCCTAGACCTCTCAAAAGCATCTGATATGGTCTCCCACTCCATTCTACTAGACTCACTAACATCATTATCCTTCACCTCCTCTACTATAGCCTGGTTCAGAAGCTACCTATCTGACAGGCAACAATCAGTCCAGTGGAAAGGAACTCTGTCTACACAACTTCCAACCACCATAGGAGTCCCACAGGGCTCTATACTGGGCCCGCTATTGTTCTCTATTTTCACAAATAACCTCAAATGCTCTACACAACATGCCACACTCATACAATATGTGGATGATTCAACCCTGATCAGCTCCGCCTCATCTCCCACCACCTTACATACACTCACTCAAGATACCTTTATCTCAGTAGAAAAATGGATATCGGGTATCCAACTAATTCTAAATCCTAAAAAAACAAAACTGCTACTATTTACCCCTAATAGATCAAAAAAAAAAACTCTCCTTTACCATAACATCTAAGGATGGCACCACCATCTCCCCTTCTAACCACACCAAACTTCTGGGCATTGAAATAGACAATAATCTCCACTTTGATGTTCACATCTCACATACCATAAAACTAGTACACAAAAAACTAGGTTCCCTATACAGGCATAAGTCCTTTCTCACACAAAATTCAAGAGTCACTCTTGCACAAAGCCACCTCCTCTCAACTCTATTATACGCAGCACCAATCTTTACCCAAATCAGACAATGTGACCTAGACAAACTAGAATCATGCTACAATAAAATAGCCAAGTTTGCTACTAACTCAACCTGTAGAACCCATCACTGTGCTGCACTAAAAGAACTAAAATGGCTTGAGCTAATACAGCTACTTAATTATCACCAGCTGGGCACAGCCTACAATATTCTCAAATATCCTGAAAAAAAACCCTCATTATCCAACCTACTTACTATCTATAATGCAAACCGGTACCTAAGATCCAGTGAAAAATCTCTCCTCTCCATCACCAAGGCTAACAATAATGCAGGGAAAGCGCTCTACTCCCACACCGTTGCCAGAAACTGGAACTCTCTTCCTCTATCCGTGTCCACTGCCCCCTCCACATCCATATTCAAAAACTCCCTCAAATCGCACCTTCTTAGTACCTGGTTATGCCCTTGTATCATGTAACCCTACCCATACTACTATTAACTCCCCATATTCCTCTCTGATCACATGCTGGAGCTCTGATCCCCTGTAGGCTTGGTCATCTGAAAGGGTACTTTTAACTGTAAAATCTTACTTGATATATTTTCTTTTCTTACCAATGTATAACTGACATTGTCTTTTTACCCATGTTCTATATCTTTTTACCTGGAGTGTTTTTATTAATTCTTGTTATATTACTATGCTCAGCATACATTATGTAACCTGTTTTGTGTATTATGCTGGATGTACTGTATTTGTGTAAATTGATGTTGGAGCTTTTCTCCCCGGGCCTCCGCTGAAAATGGACCTGGTCCAGTCGGAATTTCCCGGTTAACAAATGTAAAATAAATAAATAAATTTTATATATATATATATATATATATATATATATATATATATATATACACACATATGGATCTACTTCTGTAGATTGAACATATTACAAGTTCGAACCAAGTATGTCCGGGACCATATGTTCGAACTTGTAATAGCTTGAACACTGAAGGTAAAAAAGAAAAAAACAAAAAAAAAATTAAACTGCTGTAGCACCCCCCTTATTTAAATATACCAACTCCGAGATCCCAATACATTGCGGAAATGGGATATCTTCCTATTCCGCTCCATACGCGAATCTCCATTCAGTCTGTTCGGACTTTTAAATGTTCGAAGTTATGGTCTCGGCCATATCCTCTTCGAACATTTAAAAGTTCGATCTACTGAAGGGGACCCATATATATGCATATATATATATATATATATATATATATATATATATATATATATATATATATATATATATATATATATATATATATATATATATATATGCTAATACTTCCTTGGGCTATTGAAACTGGAAGCATGTTCATAGTGATCCGATGATCCAAGCTTTTCATATAGCCACTCTTTTTCATTTCATTTTCATTTATTTATCCTTCCACATCTGTGTAGCCTATTTTGTGAAGCTTCATTTCAGACAAAAAATGTATGACTATGGCTTTCAAAAGCAAAGGAAAATAATCTTTGGCAGGAAACAGGTGGATAATTCTTCTAAGCTAAGTAGTAATACAGAGTAAATGAAAAGAAGACATTATTTAAGAAGTGAAAATGTGTAAGAAAATTGTCATACAAATAAGAATCAAATAAATTTGCCAAAAAATTAGGTGCCAAAAACATAATTGGAAGTATGAAGGACTAATGCATGATATGAATTACAATAGAAAAGCCTTTTAAATTAAGTTTTTAATTTAAAAACAGTGGTTTATGAAAGCCATTACGTATGAGGGAAAATTCTGTCAGTTGCAGATTGCATAGAGTTGACTTGTTGAAGATCTCCAGCAAGGAGTCTTTCAACACACTGGCTAGCTTTATGAAGACACAGAGAGGCAGCCAGTCTGATTCTTGTGGTTTCATTTTCTTAAAATAGCCATTTCCCTCTGAAACTCCTACTTGTCTCTCTCTCCATTTTAATGTAGACCTGCCCCTTGCTTTCCTTTCTGAAGACTGCAGAAAACATTCATGTAGTACATTTGCTTTTACCATTCTTCTGTAATCCCCCCTCACATCTTTTCTCAATGTAGTCAGTTCTACCCTTCCCTTCATTCTTTCTATGTTTCTAAAAAACTTGATTCCCTTGTCCTTTCTGCGAACTCCATTTTACTTTTAACCCATACTCACCTTTCAGTCTCATTTTACCTTTACGTTAGCCTTCTTGTAATGGACCTCCTCTACCTCCCTACTCCTGTTTTACCTCTTCTAGGCCCTAACTTTGCCCTCAGTGCTGTAAATAAAATATTGATAAATGACATTCAGTAGTAACTCCCTTAGAAAGTAAAGCTAAGGCATCATCAGGAGATATTTTAAATATAGTTTTAATAAACTGCTGGATACTATTTGTCATTTTCTTCTTTTTAAATTAAAGTAGTGGTATCTAAGTTATAATATACCCTTTCTCTTCACTTTGCCCTTTCCACTTGTCCCAGTACAATGCAGTGCATCCAGATTGCATACCACCTTTGCCTTTTCTTTCTTCCATGTATGTGTATCCGTTGAGCTAAGTCTCTACCTATACCAGTTTATATACATGCCCCTTCATGCATATCAACATGTCAGTAATTCTGTGTTGTAGCTTTTTTGCCAGCTTAATTTGATTTTCATCTTTATGTCTTCAAGAATACAGCTATACGTAAAAAGAACAAGGTACACAGAAATATTGTCATGCCTGTCAAAAAATTCTGAGTGTCCATTTGGAAAATAATGGGTCAGATATATACAGTCTGATTTTGATTGTCAATATAACTTCTATGTTTCGGTTTCCTCCCTAACTCTAATTCACCATTTCCAATTTTGTTTCATGACCTAATTCATGACCTATTTAAGATGCATCATTTACTTCATTTTATTTAACCACCAGGCTTTCATTATAATTTTATATTGCCTACTGGGTCTTTGTATTTTTTTTAAAAAAGAAAACATGTATTTCAATCACTTCTTCCATATACTGTGTCTACATTTTCATTACTTCACTGGAAGTTGGTGCCATCAACTGAATTGTCAATTTAATATAAGTAGGGAAACCATTTACTCACTTTATTTGCATTTCCATTAAGTTTAATAAATCCAACATGAGCATTATAAGCTGGATATAAAAATTTCAATTTTCTCTAATAAAGAGGCAATGAACATACTATAAAAGCATTTCCTTAAAATTTAATATGACCTCATTCACACTTTCAAACTATAATTGCAGTAAATTAGAAAATGGTTAAAGAATAAAAATCTAGTGCACTTTCCCAGCTTAATTACTTTCATTGAATGTTTAACTGTAAGACACTTGAGCCAACGTTCTGGAACTATAATTAAACCTTATGAGAGAATTGATCTTGTGATAAAACCCAAATAAAATATTAAAACTATTAGTTTTCAGACAATTTTATATCAGTTTCAGAATATACTCCTATGATAAACCCTAATTAATAATATTTTATACTGTACAAATAAACTTTAATCAGATCAATCATCTTTTAAAAACCTGGCAGTTAATAAAGTGCAGCAAATAAGGCTTTGCCATTGTTTAAAATATCAGCATGATGTTGTTGTAAGTCTGAAAGACATTGGGCTGGATTCAATAAACCCTACATGGCTCTCTGAAACCGTGTTTGCATCACATTGTGACACAACGTGAACATAATAGCAAGCCAATTTGTATTCAGTAAACTGCTCTACATGAAGTATAGATCTGTGCAAACCAAGTAAACCTTGTAGCATGCTAATTAGTGCATAAGTAACTGAGTTATATGCTAATCAACCAATACGAGATGGTGGAGCTATTCAGCAAGCTATAAAGCAATCACGTACATTTTGTGTAGCCATCTGCCCTGTACTGCAAACCTTTTGGAATATCAGCCACAGAAACTACACAGGAAAGAAAGAATGTTAGGGGCTGCTGCTCTTGTTCATGTGTATGTGCAACAAGCTCAAGTCTATGATGCTGCTGCTGCTGACAGACCTCGAACAAGGAGGAGAAGGGTATTTAAACCCCATTTAACTTTTCATGGTCTGCATGAAGTGGAACTAGTAAAGCACTAAAGGGTGGATAGAGACACACTCCAGGAACTCTGCAACCTCTGTCATCCTCATCTGAGACCAAGGGCAAACCAAAAGGAAACAATACCTGTGGAGATCAAAGAATGTGTAGCATTTAGAATTTTAGCTACAGGGACCTTTCAGAGACCCACAAGGGACATTCTGTGGGTGTCACGGGCATCAGCATCCAGGAGTCTACAATTTCTGAATGCTATGCTACAGCATGCCAGTGATTACATATATTTCCCCTGTACTCCCCAGAACAGAGCTAGAACTATGCAGGAGTTCTACCTCATAGCACACTTCTCTGAAGACTTGGGTGTGATAGATTGCATCCACATTGACATCACAGCCACGACCAACAATGACATTAACATCAGCCACCAGCTGGTTTCAAAGGACTTTTCTGGAAGCCATATCCCCCTGGCCATTCTCAAGAAGGAAGGCTCCACGGCCTGGAAAATTACCTCATTCTCAGCCTCATTAAAAGAGATTTCCTGAGATTTGCTGGTCTGGGTTCCATAATCCTATTTGACATAAAACTGAGAGGGACAAAACACATGAATAGCACATAGACATGTATGTTATCCCAAAAAAAAAATTCAGGTTGTGTACCCACTGTCAATATAAAGTACTTGATTGTATGTTGCCCCTCTCCAACCTCCAACACAAACAAAAGTGTCTGGACAAACACCTATTCTGTCAACAGTCCTATACTAAAGACTGCGGTTCTGTCATTGATTACTGTATGACACTCATCATTGCTAAATAATCGAGAATATACAGTAGAATGACAATCAATTTTCACTGTGCTCACCACTGTTATGGAGGTTGCCTTGGGACATCTGAGAAGTGTAACACCACTGTTAGCCACATGTACAATCCCTTGCATTGGATAAAAAACAGAATGCAGTTGTCTCCAGTACCAGGTGAAACTGCAAAAGCAAATGGTAACAACATACTGTGTTGTACACATAAGCTCCCCATCTCACAAAGGTAAAGCAGTGCATGAACTATGCCAACAGTGAAGTATAAGAAGTGCATACAGGTCAACCTTTATTTTTCTACTGCCTATATAAATATATTCCTAATGTTAGAATGTAAGTATACTTGAATAAGAGAAACATACCTTAATAAAATATGTGCTTCTTTGCAGAAAAATCTCCTTCAAGGAAATAACAGTCACAGTCTCAGTCCACAGCTATGTCAGATAGCCCTCCCAACATTTTCTTTTCAGCATACACTGATGATGTCATCCTCCATAAAGTGCACTCTGACAGTATTTCAGTCAGAGTTCTGAGGTGATGATAGCATTTAGTACTGTGTTTGCTAGTTTGTGTAACTAGATGGCAAGGGTTTTAATCTCACAGCAGTCAACTTGCATGTATGAGTGTAGACTTATGCCAACATAAGCCTACCTACTGCTTTCTTTCTCAAATATCAGTCTGAAAACAATTTTACAACAGGATGTGAGTCCATAGCTATTTCAGACACTCCTCCCAAAATCTTCTTCTTCTCAGCATAAACTGATGATGTCAGCCTTTATAAAGTGCGCTCTGACAGATTATAAGATAGACTTCTGTGGAGGTGCTAGTCTTACTTTGTAGGAAATACAGCTTGTATTCCTAGACAGGTATGGTGTATGAATCTGACCTAAGTCAACTGCTGTGAGGGGTGGTGGTATATTACAGTCACGGTATGATGTTTTGAATCTGATCTCATTTGACTTCCACTGAGGAGAACTTTTTACATATTCCCCTGAATCCAACATCCCCTTCTTCCCTCTATCCACGTAACATTCTTTCTGAGGCACACTGAGGATGTCGTAATTTCAAAGATGCATACACACATCATGAAACAGAGCCCTTCCATTACCATCTGTGATCCATCTACAGACCACTGGATGTGTGATTGCTAATTCACTCATGGGGTGCTGGACATGGGCCATATGGACAGAGGCAGTCTGTAATAAAATCAAACACATATGCACATATGCATGTACCCCAACTATCTTTCCTCACCTAGAGTTAGTGACTTGGGTTAAAAGGGATAATAATGGCTAGGCTTTTATGGGCTCTTGGCCGATAGACTAGTGATCTCCAATGACCCTATAAACATTGCACATGTTGATGTTGTTGTTGTTGTCACCCACATATGCTACAGTATATTAAGGTGTGAATATACTGTAGTCCTACCACAGTGTATTCTAATCTGGCATTTGAGCTACTGTATTGATGTCTACTGCTGCCATTTGGTTACATATTCCTTCCATAACAGCTGTAGTAATATGCCTCCTGATGACTGTTGACATGGGATGATGCTTTGTATATTGCTGCCTTACTAAAGCATGCGTTCTGATAGTGGAGTATATCCATATTCTACACAATTCTCAGTCAACCATCACAGTGACAGCTGCAATATGGCAATGTTGTGCATCTGTACACCTAGCATCTGGCAATGTTATCTCACATACAGCAATATTACAGAATATTACATCATAGTGATTACATGAGCACATACTTCTGGTTTCATCAATATGTTGTTATGCTGTTACATACACAAACATATGCCATTTTGAAATTCACTTGCAACCTCGGAGAATTCATTGTTTGCACTATTGTGTTGCTATTCACAAAAATTATACAGGTGTTCCCCAGCAGCATTTTGTGACTGTAGATATTTGTGTTATTAAGTATGCTGCATGAACCACATCCACCTCAGTTGTAAGGTGTCTATATATGGTGCCAGGGCCCTCATTCACACATTTCTACCGATAAACATATAGGCATATGATGTGCAACTGATATAATGATGTGAAATAGGTAGAGTTATACAACTATGTTAACACTTCCACTGTGACATGTGATACACAGCCAAGGTTTTATTTAGAGGTAATGTACAGCCTGAAGTCCAGTTGTAGCATAAGTACAGCTTTCGTGTGACTGTACTGCTTCATGGCCATGCCACCACATCACATCAGTATTCACTTGATAGTTTGCATGAACTCATGGATGGATGTCAGAATTTCTTAACAGTATAACATTTTCACTGCCAATGTCAGGAGGACAGTGATCGTGAGGCACATGTGTTGAGGTTTGACATGTACATATAGTGAGTACTCCATGTATTGTTTGTTATGTGTACAGTATTACAGTGACAACTTCCTCAATCATTGACACTTAACTTTACACTGCTGTAATTTCTGTGCACATGGGTACAGTTGATGTACTGCCATCAGTCTCACACACTGCTATAACAATCATTATCATAGATCACTTCCTAATTCACACATCTGTTGCAGATGCTTCATACAATATCCATCATTATTACATGCAGCAGATGCATGCAATACCCAGCTGTGTGTGTAGAGAATCTGCTCATAATAGTGTGGTGTTTGTATGCAATGCTATTTGTATGGCTAATACTTTCATCAGGCAGGGATGCTTTAGTCAAGTGAATCACACTTGGTGCAGTGAGCTCCCACATCTAGTAGGCCATACGTGTTTGAATGGAGAGATGATGGGGTCCAAATGGACAGATGATAAAATCAACAAGCAAAGGAGAGTAGTATTACTGGAAGTGAATTCATCCTCAAGTCTTGAGGCTTCATGAGGTGGACCCTGTTTTTTTTACTAAATCTCACCAAGGTGCTACTGATATATAGACTATATTTTTATACAGCGTATATCATGGACAGAAGTAGATTAAAAAGTAAAAAAGACATCGGTGTGCACAAGTCCCAGGATAAAAAAGTGTCCAACCTTGGTAGGCATACTGGCGCCATAACTGGAAAAAAATAACAGTGCTGAATCCTCAAGACACAGAAACATTCCTACAATGGGGTTAGGCCAGGCTCAGTGGGAGGATGGCCCCTCTGTTCTAGAAGGAAGTAGTAGTCCACAAACATCACAGACAAATGATAGGCCAAAGAAGAGCCATAAAGATGACAGAATGGACTGTTGAGGATAAGAAAAAAAGTATGTATTGTTACTATTATGCAAGAAGCCCAGAATTTTGGACAGAAGATATACAAAAAGATTAAGAGAGAAATTGGAGGAAAGAAAAATACTTGCCCAAGCTTCAAATGCAAATTTGTGTTCATTAATGCAACAGATTCATGAAGAACATTTTATAGACCAAGGAACCTTGGGCCATTTGTAAAAAGAAGCAATTTAGGAAGTGCAAAAACATAAAGAACAACACTGAGAGATTTTGAAATGTATAAAAAATGAAATATGGCCATGGGAAAAAAGAGAGATCTGATATGGTGCAATATTTATGCAAAGTAGAAAGCCAAATTAATCAATACAAGAAAAGCAGCCCCAAATATATTTGAAGAGAAATACAGTCAAAGGCACTCAGATATGGTATATTTCACAATACAAAAAATTAGATCACAAAGGGGGAATTTAGAACAGATTAGTAAATATGAAGTTAAAAAATAGAAGCAAAAGTTATAGAATACCTACAAAGTGAAAGATTTAGTGTAGAATGTCTAACACATGTTATATCACAGCATGATGGAGTAGTGAGTCCCCTAAGTAAGGAAAAACAGGAGGAGCAGGAGCCATCTGAAGAACAAATATGGACACAGGAAAGAAAAAGAGATTTAATATGGTGCAATATTTATGCAAAACAGAAAGCAAAATTAATCAATACAAAACCAGCAGTACCAAATATATTTGAAGAGAAATACAAGCAAATGCATCAGGATATGGAAAATGTTACAATACAAAAAATAAGAAAACAAAGAGGGAAAGTAGAAAGGAGGATTAGTAATGGAGAAGTTAAAGAAATAGAAATTGTAGGTATGGATTACCTACACATTGAAGGATTTAGTGTAGAAAATCTAACTATGATAACACCACAGCAGATAGAATAGTGAATCCCCAAATTAAGGAGAAACCAGTGGAGCAGGAAACATCTGATTAGCTGCCATATGAAGATAATTTGGAGCCTTCAGGAGGAAACCTGTATAAAAGTTCAGTTGAAGTTGCAAAGCAAGGGAAGGAACAGGAAACTGTAGCAACTCTCACTCAGTCAGTGTTGTGGAGTGGCAGGTCAGTGAGTTCCCATATGAAAGAGCAACAGATGACACAGGATGAAACTGAAGAGAGTATGGCACAGAAAGATGATCTTCAAATTTCTGCCAATACCCACAGGAAATGAAGAATAAAGAATGTGCCCTCAGTTTAGAAGAAAATGATCTAAGGGAAGAATTGCTTAATTCATAGTCATGGATAACATAGTAAGATCAATGAAAGAAACAGACTATAGAAAGTCAGTAAGACCCAAAATGTTAAAAGTTTGATGAAACAAAAGAGCACAATAATCAGGACTGCTCATAGAAATTTATGTGATATAACAGAGGTAAACAGGCTATATTACTGTGCAGCAAAACGAATAACAAATATAGTTTTACCGTGAAAACACAGGGCAAAATCAAATGCCATCATAGAAATATTGAATAGAGAAAACTGTAAAGCAATTATGACAAGAAGTGTCACTGTTGGAAGAGCACAGAAGAGGGAACGGATCAACAAAATTACTCAGAAAGATAGTCGTGATAAAGGCAACGCACAGTATCAGAACAGATCAGGATCTATCATATACTATTGCAAATAAGAAACTAAAGATATCGGCACAGGCAGAAAAACTTACAAGATATGCAAATAAATATAAAGGAAAAGTACAAAATAAAAATTTTATTGATGACCCAACAAAGATTTGTAGAGAATTGGGAAACAAGGCAAAAGGAAGTGAAACACCACCAGAAAAAGAAGAAAGATACATTTTGGGGGAATATCTATGAAGATTCTGTGGAACACAACAAAGATGCTGAATGGATAGAAGAAGTAAAAGAATAAGAAGTTCAAATGCACAGGCAATGACATGGGATGAAGTAACAGTCAGAGAAATTGAAACAAAAGTAAGAAAAGGTCGTAAATGGAAAACCAACTTCTAGCTAAAAGTATTAACATCTTTACATGAAAATTTAGTAATGAGTTAGGACAATTTATATGCACGCACTGAACAGACACCAACCTGGTTAACAACAGGAAACACAATACTCATCCTTAAGAGTGAACCTGCAAACTATCCTAAAGACTATACACCAATAACTTTCCTTCCAACGCTGTATAAATTATACACTGGAACTGATGCCAATAGAGTTTATAGTCATTTAGAAGAAAACTCTACCATGGCAATAGAACAAAAAGGTAACAAAAGAAAATCATATGGAACAAAGGATAATTAGTGTTACATAAAGTCATAATGTTGAACTGTAAAAAAGGGGAAGAATCTAAGTATGGCATCGATAGACTACAAAAAAGCATTTGACAGCATCCCACATTCATGGACAAAAGACTACTTATAAATCTATAAGACACAGTATACACTGATCAATTATATTATAGCAACCATGAAACAGTGGCAGACCACTTTGCAGATAAGCCATGATAAAGGACAAATTATTATTCCAGAGATAAAAATTCAAAGGGGGATATTCTAGTGTGACTCTGTCACCACTGCTCTTTTGTCTTGCCCATAACCCATTAAGCTGTCTACTTAACAGATTATGTCATGGCTACAGTTTGCTTTCTAGAAAACAACAAAGTGTAAATATTTATCTTATCTTTGTGGCTAATTAAAAACTATATAGTTTAAGAACTGAAAGCACAACTACAAGTGGTAAAAACTTTCTCAGATGATATAGGAATGTCATTTCGACTTGATAAGTGTGCAAAAGCAACCTTTACAGCAGGAAAGCTGCAGCACCAAGAAAATGTCAGTCTGGGACATGAGTGTGATATAAAATAACTTGAGCAAGAGGGAGTACATAAATATCTATGAATGATGAAGGATCAACAATAAAACATGAATAAATGCAAATAAAATTTAGTAAGGAATATTTTAGAAGACCAAAATAAATACTGGTGCAGGCAATAAACCAATTTGCTGTTCCTGTCCTAACTTACAGTTTAGGAGTGATTGACAGACTCTGAAAGGTATTGAATCAGTTGTACAGAAAAACAAGAAAAATGCTTCATGCATATCAAATGATTTATAAAATCAGCGTATACCAAGACTGTATATTCCCTGATCTGAAGGAGGTATGGGCCTCCTCGAAACTTATTACATGTATAGATCCACAATCGTAGGACTGCTTACATATCTGCTGACTTCACAAGATCCAAATGCAGTAAAAGCTTTAAAACAAGAGGAGAATAAGTCTAAGATGACTTCCCTCCTTAGTGTAGCAGAAGCATATTGGTGTCAAGTGGGAATGGAAATCAAACCAGACGTAGGCAAAAATCTGGTGGCAACTGAATACCCCCCGAAAAAAAACAAAAGAAAGAATATAAGTTGAAAGATTAGATGAGAAGGCAAGAAATGCAGAAAATACATAAATTTAGTTGCAAGTACAGAAAAGTTTTGGAACAACCTCATGTCGATCAGGACCAAATGTAGGAATGGTTAAGAAGAGGTGAATGTAAACCAAAAGATCAAGGTTAATAGCGGTGGCCCAGGATAGTGGACTACGTTCACAGAGTCCTCTGAACATGTGGGAGAAACAGAGAATGCAAGTTTTGTAAAACCAAACTGGAAACAGTCGCACATCTTGTTGGTGGGTATGATACACTAATGGCAGAAGGACTGTATATTGAAAGGCATAATAATGTGGCAAGACTGTTGCATTGGGGATTGTGCTAACATTATAATACTGAAGTAGTTGAGAAGCATTGGAAACATGAGCCTCAAAGCATTATAGAAAATGATGAAGTTTATATCACATGAGATCACCCACTGCCAACAGTTCCAAAAATAGTTGCAAGAAAAGCAGATATAGTAGTCCAGGAAAAGAAGACAAAAGTAGCACTGATTGTTGAAATTGCTACATCCGGTGACTATAGTGTACTGCATACAGAGAAACACAAAGTCATAAAATACCAGGATCTACAGGCAGAAATGAGGGTAATGTGAAAGAAGGATACCCAGACCATTCCAGTAGTAGTAGGAGCAGTGGGTCCTATAAAAAATAATTTACAGTCATACTTAGATATGTTACCAATATATGTAAATCAGTATGGACTGCAGAAGGAAGTCACTCCTGGGCACATTACGGGTGCTGCGCAAAGCACTTCTGGCTAACATCAAAGAGTGAAAGCATATTAATTTCATGATCTTTAATCATACTTTGATTTAAGAATGGGATCCATCCCCATCATGGTATTAGAAACCCAAAAGACTTGGAGATATTAAACCAGGTGAAAACATATTCTTTGGGATGCACACCCATTAGGATTTGACAGTACACACTTCCCCTCAAGGTGTACTATTAGATGCATGTGTGATATATCTTTCTGTATTGCACCCATTAAATGCACAGCTCAGTGACAATACTGATGACATGGGTTTGATTCTTGCAGGGGGGGAATTTGAGATTACGTGTCATGCAAACCTCTCAACTCATCAGGATTGCCCCAAATTTAAACTCCGGGTATAACATCGCCCCTCTTAACCCCTCCAAAAAGTGGTCACTTATAGGGAAGGGGTGGCAAATTCCCTTTATAAAATGCTAACAATTATTACAGTTTTACTCATCTGTTACTGTAGAACATGTGTAATAAGTTACAGTCACATAGTCTGTCAATGACACAGGATAATGGTATTGTTAAAGTGTCTGTCAAAGGAAAAAAACTTCAAAGACCAATACACGTAAGGTTCAGTTAAGGCACATTTAATAACTTGCTGCAAGGAGACAAAAACATGCAAATACAAGGATTTGTCCAACTACTAACAGGAAACATGCGATTCTTATACTGTTTTACAAGACATGGCCTTCTATGGCTGACGTAATCAAACACAACTTTCAGTATTGTTCTACAGCAGATGTTACTCAGATTTTCTGCTGACATGATTAGATTTGTGAGAAACTTTTTGAGAAAAACAACCTGGCCTTGGTGGGCACTAATCCATTTACAGGCTTCTATTGTAATGTGTTACATTTCAAGGTACTTTTCTAACTCAGATACAAGCAAATGCTGATTGCAGTTCATATTTTCAAGCAGGATTTGTCCTAATTATCTATAGCTTCTACAGCTGTGTATTTTCTCACAGCACAAGCGGAACTTCTTGTCTAAGTTTCATACAAGTAGTATTTTTCTATTCATTATTTTCCTAACATAAGCAGGAATCATCTGCTTCTCAGTAAATTTCCAAGGCACAAGCAAGATTTTAGCTAACAATACAACATCAGAAAGCATCTGCCATTTGTACAGATTTATGCAGTATGAAATAGAATAAATGTGTTAACCCTTTTCAAGCTCTAAATGCACTAAGCATATTGCTAATACACACATTAATACATATTTTTCTGACATTTCCCCCCTGTTAATACTTTTATTCTACTTTCAAAATAAGCATAAACAGTTTGTTTTCTTCTCCTAACCTCTTCCCACTCAGGATTTGCAGTTAAGAGAGTCATTCAGTTTAAACTTATGAAAGCATTTTCAATCTTTTAACAGTTCTTCAAACTCAGTACTTTGATATAAGATTTCAGAAACTGACATGTCTATAAAGTCTTTTATCAGTCTTTTCATGCAGGGGATGCCACAACAAACACATACTCCCAGTAGGAGCATTCCTACACAAATGGCAATCAAAATGTTCATTAGGATGGTACCCCACCCCCCCGAAACCATTTCTGGAAAAAGTCCGTCAGTGGGTTTGGGCCTGGTTTGGTCATGGCCGACACTTGCTGAATTACCTCAAGATGATTGTCTATCTCGGGTTTATGGTCAGGAATATACGAACAGCATTCTTCTTGGATTAAAGCGCAAGTACCACCTCTCGCCACTAGGGTGAAGTCGAGAGTCATGCGGTTTTAAAGTACTACAGTTCTCATAGCATTCAGTTCATCAGTCACCAATTCAAAGTTGCGTTGCTCATTACCTGGAGAAGTTTCGACAGTCTTCTCAGCTCCCAGATCGATTTCACTGCTCCATATGCCAGTAATATGCCTGCCCATGATATAACACTATCACTCAAGTCCATATGTGTCAGTCCTTTGCCTATGGAATGATGGTCTTTCCAACACGCATCGATTTGTCCCACTGGATTTACAGGTTTCTTGATGACCTCTCGGACATTTCAAATTTTTCCTCGAGACAAAACTGCAGTGTGTCATATGACCGGAACCAGGTAACCCAAAAAACAACTGCCGGACCAATTCTCAGGTAACCATTTGTATGCCTTTCTGCCACACATAAAATAACAGTCCTCTACTTTTGTAGTAACCTTGCTATGAATATACACTCGCCTTGCATGAAACATTTTTCTATCAATTATAGACAGCTGTTTATAAAGAACAGAATTATGTTTTACTTCAAGTGTTTTGTGCATCAATCCAAGAAATGAATCATAGTTTGTATTACAATAAAGATCTACATTGTTACCTTTAGTGTAACATTTATAAGGAACAGTCACATTGCAATTGCTCCAACCCACCTGAACAGTATCATTTTTATAAAAACACACAGTTCCCTTTTGTGGAACAGACAAGTGCAATGTTATTTTATCTTGTGATGTAATGGTTGAGGTATCATAAATCAAGTTCTCCCAGGTCTCATTGTCCCCTAGGGGGACTGTCATCATTAATAACCCCCGTATGCTGTCGGCAAAGCTGTGCAAATCCAGCAATTCGAAACATTGAAAGTCTCAGCATACACACATTAATTGCTGGTAAGTGTTAAAGTTTGAATGCCAGTCTATGAGTAACGCTTCACATTTATTCAGTTCAGTCTGTGTGGCTGGGAAAAGGAAAGGCCACACCAAAAAGATTATTGTCACTAGTACAGTTAACAGGATGATTATGCAATACTTCTGAGGAAAGGGTTGTTCTGCATTCCTGTTTCTTCTGGACTCTATCATTTTTACTCTTGGCATGTGACAAGATTTTTGTCAAGTTCAAAGTTTTTGACTAATTTACAGTGCGTCAAGTGGATCCAGGAGGTGCGCTCCCCAATTTTGACTGCAGTGGGTGTCAACAGAAGCACTTGATATGGACCTTCCCACTTTGGTGACGCCCAGTTCTTTTTCTTTACTATCTTCACCCAAATCCAGGTAACAGGGGTCACTGCCACTTCTGACAGTCTGGTTCATTCTTTATCTGAAACAGAATTTGACTGCAACAAATGTTTAGAATTTAACCAGTTTCGCATATACTCAGCTAGTGTACTGTCAGTTTCCTGGTCTGTGGGCATGAGAGATTTCCACTGAGGTATATAATAAGCCCTTCCAAATAATTTTTCAAAAGGAGTCAATCCTTTTGCATTCGGAACAGTTCTCATGCTCAACAGTGCCAGGGGCAGACAGTACACCTAATTTCTCTGTGTTTCTACTATTAACTTCCTTAGCTTATTCTTTAAAATCCCATTATGCCTCTCTACTAGCTCTGCAGATTGTGGGTGATACGCACAATGATTTTTAAAAGAAATACCAAAATGTCTACTTAATTGTTGTATGGTCTGGTTCACGAAGTGTGTGCTGTTGTCACTGTAGATCCTTTCCGGAATGCCGAATCTAGGGATGATTTCTTTAACAAGAACTTTGGCCACAGTTGCCGCATCTGGATTTTTAGTCAGAAAGGCTTCCACCCATCTGGAAAACATATCTACAATGACAAGACAATACTTCTTATTTTCACATTTTATTCTACTCCATAAAATCCATACAGATAGTATGAAACGGATACGGTGGTGTAGGGAAACTCCCTTGCTTGGGCTTTAACTCCCCTTGTGCATGATGTTTATTACAAACGTGGCACATCGAGCAGAATTTTTTAGAGTAATTTAAGAATCCATATGATGTGAACACTTGGTTCACCAGCTGTACCATCCCCCCTGTTGAGACATGGCACTGCCCATGGCCCAACAAAGCTGCATATCTAAACAAATTAGATGGCAATATCGGTTTCCCTTCTTTAGAAATGTACAGCCCCTTTTCAAAAATTGCTCCTCGTTTTACCCATCTTTGTTTTTCAACTTGCGTAGTAAGTGTCTGCATTGTCTTTAACATTTCTAAGTCTAAAATCTCAGAGGGTTGTAATTCCTCATTCAAAAGAAATACTTCTGAAGCTGCCTGCTTTGCAGCTGTATCAGCTCTCGCATTATCTTTTGAAATCCTGTCCTGTTGCTTGGTATGAGCTATGCATTTACATATAGCTACTTTCTGAGGTAACTGAATAGATTCTAAAAGATCTAAAATAAACTGTGCATGATTGATTGGTTTGCCAGTAGATGTTATCATTCCTCGATTTTTCCACTGTTGCGCAAAAACATGTACAGTAGAAAAAGCATACTGGCTGTCAATAAAAATGTTCACACATTTACCTTTTGCTAAGGTACATGCCCGTGTCAAGACAATCAATTCTGCTGCCTGTGCAGATAAATTGTGTGGTAAAGATTCCACTTCTATAATGTCAGTATCCAAAACTACTGCATATCCCACTAGGTTCTGTCCTGCAGGACCCCTTTTGCATGAGCCATCCACGTAGTATGTCACCTCGGCATCATCCAAGGGAACATCCATAAGGTCTTTTCTAGGCAGTGTCTTTTGCTCAATCACCTGCAGGCAGCTGTGTGGTGTGCCATCTGCAGTGGTTGGGAGCAAGGTAGAAGGGTTCAAAGTCGTACATCGTTCAATTGTCATATGAGGTTGGCTCAACAATATAGTCATACAGGAAAGATGCCTAGCAGGGGAAAGATACGCTACCTTCTCTTGCAGTAAAATAATTGTGACTGCATAAGGCACTCTCAATGTGAGAGGGTGGAACAAAACTACTGAGGCCGAAGCCTGTACTGCCATTGCAGCTGCAACTACTGCTTGTACACAGTGAGGTAAAGACCGTGCCACTGGGTCCAGTTATGATGAATAATAAGCAATAGGGCAGTGCTTGTCCCCATGCTGCTGTGTTAACACTGATGTCATATAACCTTGCTTACAATCTACAGTTTGGAAAAAACATTTATGATAGTTTGGTAATCCCAAAACTAATGAGGACGCTATTAACTGTTTCAGTTTGCAGAAAGCAAATTCTGCTTCTGGTGTCCATTGTAACAAATCCTGTGCTGCCATAGGCTTTTTATAAATCAGGTTAGTCAACGGTGCAGATTCCAAGGCATAGTTTGGAATCCAACTCCAACAAAAATTAGTCGTACCCAGGAAGGACATAATTTCCTTCTTGGTAGTGGGTTTTGGTGCTTGCAAAATCGCTACTTTTCTGTCCTCATCTAATGTCCGACCTTCCTTGGATATTACATATCCTAGGTATTTATCTTGTTTTTTCCAAAGCTGCAGTTTATTTTTGTTTACTTTATGTCCTTCAGTGGCCAAAAATTGTAATAGCGCTATGGTATCTTCTTTACAATCTTGCTGGGTGGGGGCCGCCAGCAGGATATCATCAACATAAAGTAAAATCTGGCTACCTCTTGGTGGGGTAAATCCCACCAAGTTGCTTACCATTTCTTGTGAGAATATTGTTGGACTTTCACAATACCCCCATGGTAGTCGCGAATATGTATACCTTTTCCCCTGAAATGTGAATGCAAACCAATACTGGCTGTCAGGGTGTATCGGTATCAAGAAGAACGCATTGCTGATATCTACCACAGAAAAATATTTCTGTTGAGGTTTTAAATCATTTAACAGGGTGTGTGGGTCTGGCACCATAGGTGCCCTTGGTATTACTGCTTCATTTACAGCTTGTAAATCTTGGACCATACACCACTCTCCATTCGCTTTCTTAACAGGAAATAAGGGTGTGTTACATGGTGAATCAGGAGATTCCACCAGCACCCCTTCCTTAAGTAAAGCTGCTATAATAGGTTTGATTCCCACCTCTGCATCTTTTCTTAAAGGATACTGTCTTTTTTGTGGTCTAAATGCTGACTTTGGCGTAATAGTAACTGGTCCCGCTGTACGAATAAGTCCTACATCTGACTTTCCTGTTGACCAAAGAATTTTTGGTATATTCTGTAAGACATTCTCTTCCTCCTTCAATAGGAGTGCTAATCAGCTGTCCTTGCTAGACTGCAAGTGTACAGCTGGGTGGGTCTGAGTTATCCAATTCAACTTCTGCATTTGTATTCCCTGTTCTGACAGTTCTAACTCTGTCTGTTTTTCCCATCTCGTGACTTTTTCTCCTAAGTCTACCCATTTCACATTCTTGTCCTTAGTTAAGCTAACATGTGATAATCGATTAGATTTATAAAGTGCAAAGAACTCCTGGGGCAATGAACAGCTGACTACACTGTTCCCTTCTGTGTCCCGGTACAGATTACATAATATCAATCTGTTTGCACGATTTCTAAACAATTCTTGCTCATATTCCTTATCAGGTCCTGGTGTGTTACAATAATACAGAGTACAGTGCAACAAATGTTGTTTATCACTGTCAAGGGAGGGGAACTTGCTGATGGCTACATTCATCAACTCTTCGGTCACTGCCCCTGGACCAGTCGTAACTAATTCCTGGCTGTACCAATGAAACATTTTACCCTCCGTTTGCACTGCAAAGGTATCAATTTGTCGCTGTGCTTCCATACCCTGTATAGTCGGAACTACTGCTATACCAAATAGCTGCATAAGGTCTCTGCCCAAGAGGTTTACTGGGCATTTTGCAGAAACAACAATTTTGCTTTTCTGGGTCAATCTTGAAACAGGATCAGTTATTACAATATTATGGGAGAGGGGCTCCTGATACAGCTGTCCATTAGCTGCTTTCACTAATATGCAATCAGGTGACTCTGAGTTCTCTGGCAGTTTAGAGGGATGTATCAGGGTCCGTGATGCCCCTGAGTCACACAAGAATCTGACTTCCCTCCCTTCTACCAGGAGTGTAACTTCTGGTTTTGTGTCTGCTAAATAGAGCTCTAAGTTCAATAAAGCCAAATCCAATATTTCATTTTCTTCACTATCCATGACTTCCTGCACTTCCTCTATTTCTTCTGTCACATCCTCTACTCCCTCTATCACATTCTTACTTGTCCTTTCTCTGCTATCCCCTTCTAGTGATTCCTGACTATCATATAGTCATTCCTCACCCTCCTTGTCTTCCGTGGTTGCTTTCTTGTTTTTCTTGCAATCCCTTGCCAAGTGTCCCTTTTTACCGCATTTAAAACATTCACCCCTTTTCTTTCGCCCTTCAAAGTCCTCTGATCTCTGACCAGATTGTTTGTTTCCCAGGGCATTTCTCTTGCCCTTTTTCCCGGACTGTACTACATAAACTTCTGCTCCATCTTCTACAGAAAATACTTGGGCTTTCTTTTTCTTTTTGCTATTAAAATGCCTTTCGGCATGCCTAGCATATTCAAGTAATGACTGTAACCTGCTTGTATGATGATCTACCATGTTCTTTGTAATAAAGCTGCTTATGGGTGCAATGCTGCCTTTCAAAAATGCATTCTTTAACTGCTGCTCATATGGGGAATTGTGTGTCTGATCTTCAGGAACTTGCATTCCACAGTGGTTATTAAAACATTCTAATAGTCTGGCATAATATCTGTCAACAGTCTCACCTTCTTGTTGGATGCATTGATTAATGCAAGTCCAGTCTGCCCTAGGCTTCCATTTCTCAGAGATTTGGTCTGTAAGACCTTTCACTCTGTTGTCTAATTCTGTGCTGCTATCTGGGAAGGGCCTGAGCGCAGCGTCACGGGGATTCCACTCGCCACTAATCATGTGCCAATCTGGTCCCACAATTTGTCTGACTACTTTTTCTACCTCTTCTCCATTTAAATCATAACTTAGCCTCATTTCTTGCAAATCTTCTAAAAACTTTCTAAAATTAACTTTTGGATGGGGAATTCCCTCAGTGGCTTTCCGGATGTCTTCCGGAGTCCAGGGTCTAAACACTAGAATAGTTGGGTCCTGACCTTCTTGTCCTGCCTGAGGATTAGGCACTTCTATAAGTGGGCATATTTCTTCTTCACTCATAGATCGTGAATTATTACCCATTTGATATAACTCAATGTCCCCCTTTGAGTTTCCTGCCCGTGTTCGAGACCTGGTCTTGATGGGATCTCTAATAAACGGTTTTGCTTTTGTAGTGTCTCTATTTACAGTGACAGCAGGATATCGCGGGGTTGGACTAACTTGTTCACTTGCCTCATATTCTGGTAAGGGAGGCAGAGGGGGCAATGCTATTACTAAGTTATTATCCTCCTTATCTAAAAACATTGCTTTTGAATTATTACTCTTTTGTTCCCTTCGGTTTACTTCCTCAATCCACCTGTGTGCCTGAGGAATTCATAATTGACGTTGCTTTTTTACCCGACCTTTAGAATCGGTTTTAAGCTGTTTGACAAGTTTGACAAGCGAGGATTTTTCTAATTTACCATTAAATTCATACTTATTAACCCATTTTGAGTAGTATTTAATATTATCAGCACGCTGTGACTACATGTATTTCGCATCTTCGGTTAACGGCGGATTTTGGGATCTTTTTGTGCAATTATTACCCATTCTGTCCTACCCTTTTAATCGTTACGTAACTCCTTATTTTTTAACGTGGTACCACGGATTTTGTTATAGTCTCTTCAGAATGACTGCCTACCTGCTCTGTTTCCCTGATCTATGACAAGACAGTAATCTTTTTGTCCCTGACTTGTATAAACAAAGTCTTAACAAAATAAATACAAATCTAGTCCCTGATCTAAAACAGAAAAAAAGGTAGATTCACCTTACCTGAGCCTTCGTGATTGATCACCTGGTTCGAGTAAACCCATCCTTCAGTCGCAGATCAGAAAGTGGCTGGCCTCTTTTGTACGACAATTCAGTTGGAGGGCTTTTCAACTAAGAAGAACCAATGTGGTTTCTTCCCCATACGGTTTCAAGCCACCTGGCCTGTGTGATCCGAGGCGAAGTGAGGGTTTCCAGTCCGAAGGACCAATCTGTCAAAGGAAAAAACTTCAAAGACCAATACACGTAAGGTTCAGTTAAGGCACATTTAATAACTTGCTGCAAGGAGACAAAAACATGCAAAAACAAGGATTTGTCTAACTACTAACAGGAAACATGCGATTCTTGTACTGTTTTACAAGACATGGCCTTCTATGGCTGACGTAATCAAACACAACTTTCAGTATTGTTCTACAGCAGATGTTACTCAGATTTTCTGCTGACATGACTAGATTTGTGAGAAACTTTTTGAGAAAAACAACCTGGCCTTGGTGGGAACTAATCCATTTATAGGCTTCTATTGTACAGTGTTACATTTCAAGGTACTTTTCTAACTCAGATACAAGCAAATGCTGATTGCAGTTCATATTTTCAAGCAGGCTTTGTCCTAATTATCTATATCTTCTACAGCTGTGTATTTTCTCACAGCACAAGCGGAACTTATTGTCTAAGTTTCATACAAGTAGTATTGTTCTATTCATTATTTTCCTAACATAAGCAGGAATCATCTGCTTCTCAGTAAATTTCCAAGGCACAAGCAAGATTTTAGCTAACAATATAAGGTCAGAAAGCATCTGCAGTTTGTACAGATTTATGCAGTATGAAATAGAATAAATGTGTTAACCCTTTTCAAGCTCTAAATGCACTAAGCATATTACTAATACACACATTAATACATATTTTTCTGACAGTGTCCTTGATTGTGCCTGCTTCTTTCTACATTTGTCTGGGAATCTGTTGCTATATGTCCCTGATTGGTTGAGATTTATGGTGACATGTAAGTCATATTCAAGGAAGTTATTTTGCAGATCTTCAGAGTATGCACATACCCATATTGTATATACCATCCTTACTAAGTGTCCTCTCCAGTGAGCATGTCAGTGATGCCTATATCACATTCGTTAACCTCCACTGACTGGTGACCTTGTGTGGCCATCACATATATACTATCATGTGTGTTTATATCATTATATACTGCTCAGGAGGAATAACAGCAGTATGTACTGTCCTATCTACATGTGTGCTTCATGTTATGCTACTGACTTGTCTTGCAGTGTACATGCATTAACATATCCTGTCTTGTGGACTTTTCCATACTTGCCATGCCCTCTTCCTCTTTATTCATTCCCATTATTCATGTCTCTGCATTTCTAAATTAAGAATTAGCATACATTGAATACTATCAAAGTACTTTTTTGTACCCTAATTCTAATATCATCATTTTACAACTGTTTTTTAATCAACATGTCAATATCTGCAGGTTAGTAATGGCACCCTTCCAGGGTTCACGGTTGTGGTAACAAGTAGCATAAATTCCTCCAAAAACTCTTGTGTACAGCTGTCAATGTAACATTTGACAAACCATGCAGTCACTAGAATATGTTTTGACTTTAAAAATCATATTTATTGAGAAATAAATGAAATTCAGACAAAAAATACAGTCCTTAGCAAACAAGTCAGTCTGCAGAAGATATGTTAGCAGTTGGCCCCAGTTTTTCCCATCTTTCTATAGCCTCTTACAAGACAGGCTTTAATTTTTGTTAAAGCATTAACCTAGCCCACCTATTTGAGGGTGGTATATAGAGTGCCTTAGCTGTTTCATTTTAAAGCACCGACAAAGTTCATGTATTGCTCTGAATGTGAGGGAAGGGGCTTGTCAATAAGAATTTCTTGCTGAATTTCCACCTTAGACAAGACTACTACTACATTTTCATCAACTCTTCATAGGGACATTGCCTTACAAAATTTTGTTTCATAAACAATAGTTACTGAGATATACTAATGGCTACTATTTGGGTTTCACAAATAGAGTCAAAATGTTCATTGCTATGTGTTCAAAAGGGACTTCTATCTAGGATGGGCAAATGTATTAAAGGATATTTAAATCCTAGGTTAGGTGCTGTCCTTTGGCACTCATGGTAGTTAGATTTTTATTTGATTCATAATACTAGGCCAATAAAGTTTAACTAATACTCTAGCTTTTGTTTTGTTGATTCCTAAACTACCACCCAAAATGTGGCTTTGTCCTAATTTCATTACAGGTGTTCTGAAATATTTTGTAATTTACTGACCAAGAGCTTGTTCCTTCTCTGTGTTTATTCTTTATAATAGGTCATTTTGTATTGTGTATTTGTCCTGTTCTGCTTTTTTTTAAATTCCCCATCTGCTCTCTCTCTCTCTATATATATATAAATATGTATATATATATATATATATATATAGAGAGAGAGAGAGAGAGAGAGATTTATCCTTCTCTGCTTTTAGGATATAATCTTCCAAGGGAGCTTTCTTACAATTGACATAACTTATCAGAAGGTCAGCTAAGTCAGATTTTTTTCTCAGTATTCTATGCTACAATGAATATATACATTTCCACAATAGCAGTGCTGATTCAGCTAAGCCTGTTTAACATTAATCCTGTACAAAGCATGTCAATGGTTATTTACAGCAAAATAACACTTTGTACATATTCAAGGAGGAATTTCTAATAACTGCAGTTATTATGTCTGCCTGTTTTTCTTCCACTAGCTTCTATACTAGAATAAGTAACAGGACTATTTACAATGCATAGCTGGTCTTACTTTCAGGCAGTTATTGCTGAACTGCAGCTTCCCTTGGAGAAATGATTCATCATTCTCTCTCTCTACAACAAAACTGCTGTGATACTTCTGGTTGCTCATATTCATGGAACTTCAGTTTTATCATACTTGTCTAATATGGATTACTGCAATTCATTTTCTATAACTTTCTGCAATATCCCTGAAATATGCAAGACATCAGTCCAGCTACTGTACAACCTGCTTAAATTTAGATTGCAGACATTACCACTGTTTTTATATTCTTGCTCTTGTGCCCCCCACACGCACCCCTAACTATATATATATATATATATATATATATATATATATATATATATATATATATATATATATATATATATATTCTCTGTGTCTTAAGTTGGTATAACTGGTTTTGCATCCTGTGTGTTATCTGACCATCTCAAGGATTACTTGCATAAAATTAGACCCTCTTAGTAAAAAAGTCTGCATATCATTGTTGGAGCCTTTTTGTGTCCTGAAAGAGTGCTCTTCAAACTATCTGGAGATATACAGAGCTGAGTATATTTTTCTGGCATTTCAGAGTTGTGTACTGATAATTGTTGTTTAACTAATTTTATATCATTGCTGGCTGACTTCACTGTATAGTTTTTCAGATCTCTGCTGAAGGTGTTGTTTTTCCCCTACCCACACTCCCTATTCCTGTGTTATTGTTTAAATATGGAGGTTTTTGCAGTTGCCCGCCCCCACTGTAGATTTGATCTGGGACACTCCCCCCAGTCCCATCTCTTTACCTCATTCTACCTAATAGACTCCTTCTGTATTGTTTTTAGTCATTTTTAATTTAATTGCATTTTTTAAACTGTTTGGTCTAACATTGCTACATACTCAAGCGTGCTAGCTTGCAATGTATTTGAATTGTTTTGACTTCTGTTTTAGCTACTTTTCTGTATATATAACAATAATAAAAAAAAAAAAACCTCTCCTGTAACTAGTATAGTCCAGATTCAGATTTGCTGTATCCAGGACTGTATGTAAGCTTCTGAGCCCCCCCCCCCCCCACAAGCTTTCTGTGTTGGAGGGAAGCCTTCTAGCTTATCAGTGGGAGTGGTAAGCACTAGGTAACCTACCACATAAGGAGTGGTTCTGGCCCAGAAATTGTAGTTATTGGCCGTTTGGGCAGTTTTTCCATCTCTCTCAACTTTCTGATTTAAAAGCCCACATTTGCACTTGTTTCCCCCCTTTCCTGTAACTAGTTTAGTCCAGATACAAATTCTTACTTTTAGCACTTGGATTTTTTTATTCGTGATCAGCACTTGTTCAGACCTTGTAAGCACTAAATAACCTACTAATTACTACAGCACTCAACCTTCCTCAATACCTAGAGAAAAACAGTTTTGGTACTTACTTTCCTCACTTGCTTAGAGAAAAACAGCTCTTGTACTCACTTTCCTCACTTATCTAGAGGAAAATATTTTTTTATTCAGGCATGTCCAAGGGTCAGCTCCCAGTGTTCTCTCCTGTCTATCTGATGAATATGGGCATCTTGGGGCAATGTAGAAATTGCCTCATGTACACAGACAACCCTCTCCTCCTACCACCCAACACTACAACCTGTGAGAGATGCACTTATCTAGCCAAACTGGAGGTAAAGCTCTCTCCAATCAAGACTGAACTTGACAGTCAAGAGGAGAAGGTAAACACTTGCACCACACCACACTCATCACATAGTCTCACTAAATCTACACCACCAAAATCCACACATTGAAATACAAAAACATTCGCGGAGGCTCCCAGTAATAATCTGCTCAAGCAACAGAGACCTCCAAAGCAGAAATGCAAGCAACCTCCACCCCCCAACACAACCCAAATGACACATAGCCCGCAGACTGAGTGTGCCACTCAACCACAGCTAATAAGGCAAAACAACGTACCCAACACACTAGTCATAGGCGACTCTATAGTCAGGCACACTGATGTCCCACTCACCAGGCTAAACAAGGAGAAGGTTACTGTCAGCTGCCTGTCAGGTGCCAGGATCCGCCACATAACCCACGCACTCAGGTCACTCCACAACAAGTACAAATATGACTCTGTCATTGTCCATTTTGGTGTGAATGACCTGAGACGTACCTCCCTGGACTACATGAAAACAGACATGGAAGAGCTCTTCGATCTTGTAGCCCAGGCAGGTATGACCCTAGCCCTGAGTAGCATTTTGCCATCACCCAGAATGATGCCGCAGTACAAGGACAAAATGATTGACTTCAACAATTGAATAAGCTTCTGGTGCCATTCTAAAGGGATTCAGTATCTGTCTGCCTGGGATGACATGGTCGACAGACCACAATGCTTTGCCAGAGATGGCCTGCACTTGTCACCCCTGGGATTCCGGATACTGGCTAAGGTTCTTGCTGCCCCTATAGTGCCTTTTTTAGGCAAGGTTCAAATGACAAATTCATCACCGTAACAGGAACAGGCAAGCAAAAACTCAGGGTGATGCTACTCAATGCCAGAAGTCTAAATCTCAAAATGCACTCACTCGAGACACTCCTTAAAATGGAGAACATCGATATCTGTGCAGTGACTGAGACCTGGTTCAAGGCTCCAGAGAGCACCCCTGCACTACCAGGCTATAACTCATACCACACTTTTCGGCGATGTTACCTGGACCGGAACACCAAAGGTGGAGATGTATCCATATTCATTAAGGATATCCACACCTCCAGGCTAGTTTCTCAGCATAATGCAGCCGAGGTTATCCAAGTGCAACTAACTCTGGGCAAAACTGCAATCCAAATTGTAGCTTGCTACAGATCACCCACCATGCCCCAGGATTCCCACTCCTCTTTTCTTGATGTACTGGAAAATATTAGGGTTCAACCAAACACCCTAATAATGGGCGATTTCAACTACCCCACCATTAACTGGGAAAACTATTCATGTACCAACTCCTTCACTCAACGCTTTCTGGAATTCATAAACTCCAATGCCCTGGATCAACGTATCCACACCCCCACCAGGGGCAACAATATCCTAGGTCTAGTCATTACCAATATGAGTGACCGGTGTTCCACACCTGAAGTTAATGCATCATTGGTCCGATCCGACCATAAGCTAATTACCCTAGATATCCACATCCTGCCTCCACCCCCCATTAAGGAAACCATAATAAAAAATTTCTCCAAAGCCAACTTCATTGTTTCTTAAGACAGAAGTGGTGAACTTCATGACACCCATGCAGATGGACAATGCAGTTACGACTACTGAATCTTACACAATTGCACTTTATAAGCACTTACATGAGTGCATGGATCGTGCTATCCCAAACAGAACTAAAATGCTATCCTCCAAAAAAAGGAAGCCAATCTGGTGGTCCCCTGCCATAAACAAACTCTTGCAAAAGAGAGTAAAATCCCACGAGTGGAGGAGCTCCCTGGTCAGCCTCAGTAAGAAGCTGCGATCCCTGATAAAATCCTCCAAAGCTAGTTATGAAAACAAAATCGCCACTGATTCTAAAGACAACCGCAAAGCATTCTATAGCTATGTCAAGAATCTGAATGGCAATGCTCAGATCTGCTCAGAGTTACAGCACAATGGCACTAAATATACAGACCCAACTCATATTGCCAACATCCTGGCAGATAGGTTCAGTGCTAACTTTACCCCCCTCTCACCCCCTAAACAGCCCATCTCTATACCAAAAGAATGCAAAGTTCCTGTAATCACGGCTGCACAGGTAAAAACCACACTCTCCAAAGCCAATAACACAGCATCCATGGGACCAGACAACATCCCAGGCTGCGTTCTACATGAACTACAGAACAAACTGGCACCCCACCTAAGTACCATGTTCAATCATAGCCTCATCTCAGGCTTTGTGCCTGCTGAATGGCGCACAGCAACGGTTATCCCACTCCACAAGGGGGGAGCCACCATGGACCCCGGGAACTACCGCCCCATTAGCCTGACGAGCCTGGTCTGCAAGGCCATGGAACGTATCATCATGGAACTTATAAACAAAGACATTGGTAATCTCCAAACTCTGGATCCCACCCAGTTTGGGTTTGTAAAAGGCAGATCATGTCTCCTAAACCTGATAGACTTCTTTGAAGAAGTCACCAAAGCTGTAGACAAGGGTAAGGTGGTTCACAGAGCCTATCTAGATCTTGCCAAGGCTTTTGACACCATCCCCCACTCTGGAATTATAGATAAACTCACTAAACTAGGTATAAATCCCTATGTCACAAGATGGGTTGCCAACTGGCTCACTGACAGAACCCACACTGTGAAAGTAGCAGACTCCAAATCCGACTTCAGACCTGTGACAAGTGGAGTACCACAGGGTTCAGTCCTGGGTCCTCTCCTGTTTGGTATCTACTTCTCTGAAGTACAGGCTAACACAGAAGATCTTTGGCTAACGAAGTTCGCAGATGACTGCAAACTAGGAGCCATAATCGAAACTCATAACGATGTGGACATCCTACAAAAGGGCCTCACTGAGACAGATGCCTGGTGTCAAAGCCATGGCCTCAAGCTCAATTCCAAAAAGTGCATTGTCATCCCCTTTGGTAAAAACTCTGTACCCATGAACTACAACATAGGCGGTAGTATACTTAACACCAAAAGTGTGATAAGAGACCTTGGGACACAGGTGGACAATAGTCACTCCTTTGATAATCACATCGCCACAGTAGTCAGGAAATCCTTCTATGTGGCACACCTCATCACAAAAGGTTTCTCATCCAGAAAAAAAGAGGTCATTGTTCCCCTCTACTCATCACTCATTAGACCCATTATAGAGTACAACACCCCTTTTGGTATGTACCTCACAAGACATCTCCAACAACTGGAAAGGCCACAGAAATACCTCACAAAGAGGATTACCAGCCTCAAACAGATGCACTATGCTGATCATCTCAAAAAACTCCAGCTTTACTCCGTCGCATATCGCCTACTCAGAGGTGATCTCTGCCTAACATACAAAGCTATGTCAAACCCAGAGCTGTTGGACATGCTCCACTTAAAGAAATCCCAATCCTTCCGAGCTACACGCTCTAGGGACCTAAACTTTGTCACCACAATAAACAGAACATGCTGGAGGGATAGATTCCTGTCCCAGAGACTTTCCATACTCTGGAACAAACTACCTATCTATAGCAAACAAAGCTCCTCATAGCACTCTTCAAGAAAAATCTTGATTGGATGGGAAATAGTAAATTCACCCTGGGGATCACCTCTGGGGCTCTGCTCGACAGGGGCACAGGAAAATAATTTTCTTGGTTGACGAAAGCCAGGGTACCTTTTTGGCTAGGCTTACATGGGCCCTAGGGCCAATAGCCTAGTACCTACCTATGAACCTATGAACCTATAGCTTTTCTCCTATGAAGCTGGCTGTTCAGTGTTAATTGCCACAATTTGAATATTGAAAAGTTTGTTTATTTTAAGAGAAAGAAGTAAGATGTGCTCTTAATTTGTTAGTTCTGACTACCTGGTGGCAGCACCACCAAAAGCTTGCTTAAGGATGTTGATTGTGAAGAGCTGCCACTCCTATTCTTAAAAACACTGCATGAGTGTGAGTGTGTATTTAAGACAAGTCTAAATAAGTTTCAATTACTGTTGATGAAGTTGTACTAGAAGGCACTATGCTTGTATAAGGCCTGTTACCTGTGAAATCATGGAAAGCCAAGGATTGCAACTCTGATCTGTAGCTGTACACTGTAAAGTTCTTTTGTGGGTGCATCAGGGCTTGGCTATTACCTAAGGCAGCAGCACACATTTACCATACAAACTTAAAGCCAATTTCCAATTTCCAATTGCATATTGATGGGTACCAGTGCTGGGGTTCCTCTCTCTATGTAAATTGTTCCATCATACATTAAATATTGGTGGCAACAATATATAAGTTCAACCCTGTTGACCATGTCTGTCATAATGTGGACAGGATGTCATGTATTTGAATGCCCCTTCATGCACAAAATGTCTGGATACTTGGAATTTGTACTGAGAACAACTGTCATATATGGCAATACCTGGTACCCCATCTCAAGAATATATTCTTTAATGCTTTATCACACTTTCATTTGTTGCATATGCCAGTATGAATATTAAAGGGAACATGTAATAGTAACCTATACAAACAGCATGCATAGCTTCTTTAAAGTAGAATCAATATATACTCAGCTGATTCTGTAGGTGATATGGTACCCTGCATGCAACAACTCTTCATTTGGAGTGTTATTAACAGGAGGTATTAATAGACAACACAACTCTGCACAAGTTGATCTGTTTGAGTTAACATTGCTGGCCAAAATATTATACCTCTTGGCCTTTCTTCGCACTTTGCTTTTCCATGATGTGATTTATGTATCCTGTCATAAGTGTGCCTTCTCAGTTGGTTGGGAACTGTTATTTGTTATCTTTGAACACCAAACCTTAAAAACATTGTATTTTCTTATGAGAAAGAAACATGAGGCCAAATATTTCTACTCTTACTCATGACTTTTGCTCAGACAAGTCTTTCATTGTAATGTTTTTCAGTATGAAATCTTTCTACTTCTTTTTTTTCATTGATGACTATAGTATTACCCAAATAATCACTACTTCTTCTAACAATACTTTATGCTTCTCTAGTAAATGTTCTCTACACATCATAGCTGTCATTTGTAGTTCCTTGCCTGGTCTATATTTTATTTTCAGATTACACTTAATCATATAACATACTCTTCAATCCCTTAGGTGCTTTCTACACTAATTTCTTAATATGTTTTGAAAGTATTTATGGTTTGTTTCCACTGGAACTTTGTTTTATTATAGCCGTAATCATGAAACGTTTCATATCTATACTCAGCATAAGCTTATCTCTTTGGTGAAACTGTAAATGTTTTTAACATATAGGAAACTGGTCTGTTGACTTGCAAGAAAAATGCAGCTATACCATTCTGACAGGTAGCAATTACAGCACAACAAGCTTATTAACATAACAGAATTTTAATGTTGGGACATCTGTAATTAGTGTCTGGCATATTTTAAAACTCTTCTGCTCATAGCTCCATTCCCAGCTTATATCTTACTTTCATAACTTTCTTGGGGACAGAGTTATTTTAGACATATTAGGTATAAGCTTTGGGAATGTGCATCACTTGTAAAAACCTCTATAATGATTTGTTGTCTTTTGGCATTTATACAACTGTGCTCACCTTTTCTATATCAGGTTTTGGTCCTTCCAGTGTTAGGACATTGCCAGTCTATATCAGACTTCTCACTCACACTTTATATTTGATCTTATTTAATTAGAAATGATGATGTCTTCATTTAAATATTCATCAGGTGTATGAGTCTCTTGTCACATATTATTGTGCCCAGCCTAACACTATCAGGTCATTATTTATATTTACAACACATTTCAAGATTTCAATCACTTTTACAATAACTCTGAAAAAGATATTTGGGATCAAGGAAATACCAAATGGAGCTCTAGGTAATCTGTACCTTCAAAATTTCATATTAAATATACACATTTTGACACTTTATTCATCTATGAGTATCTGCCAGAAACAGTGGTTTCATATGGCTCTGAAAAAAATAGCAGCTAGTATTTCTGAGACTACTTTTTCAACTGTAAGCAATGGGTAATACATTCTTTTAATTGCATTATTCAGCTCTTATTTATTAATATAAATGCAAATTTCATCTTTCTTTACAACAGCATGACTATAGTCAATGTATTCTGTTGTTTAAATTCTTCTCAGTAACAACTGAATGCTTTCCATTCTATTCTGTCATAGTTTTATTTTACTTTACTCCTGATAGCTACTGGTAGATTTTGTGCAGAAGGTATTGCTAGCATAGCATCACATTCTATTTGTAGGTGATAAAGTTTCTTAACAAAATGTCTAGGTTTTTACATAAATTAGCACGCTAATGCAGGATGTCATTGCTATGACTATATCCTGTATCACAGATATACTAGTGCATTTGATTCATTCTTTATGTTCCTACATTAGGAGCTTGTTTTATTATTCCTATCTTCTCCTAAGCCAAATGGCCCAACTACTAGCAGAAATGTTATCTTTAAATGCTACTATTTAAAAAGAATGGGATGTTATTCTTTTTATTTCCTTGTCATGTTTTGACCTAATGTTGCTATCCAGTATCCATAATATGATAAAAACATGCACAAAATTCTTTGTTCAATACCTGACAGACCCATTGTTTTAATGGTATTGTAAGACAAAATAATGCATCCTCAGGTCAGCTTTATTCAAGTAGGCACGATACACACATTAACACTTTTATTCCAGACTGTGTTTTCATTTTCCCAACTTCTTCAGATGTAAAATACACACAACCTTATCTATCTCACTTCATATATGCACCTAATTATTTTTTATCCAATAAAATCAACTCCATAAGTAGTGTTCTGTAACTATGTCCTTTTAATATTTAAACTGAAAATTCATCTTATGTAAAAACATCATAGGTAAGACAATCTGTGTAAAACATTATGAACACTTAATCTTAAAATTTTGTAACATAAACACGTTAAAATTGATAATGTTATCAAAATCTTTAAAAATTATAATATATATTCCATGTCTAAAGTGTGATATTAGAGCTCCATCCATGCAATAAAAGCGTTAATGTGTGTATTGTGCCTACATGAATAAAGTTGACCTGAAGAGGTTTTAACAACAGTTTCAGTGGTTTTCTCCTTCCAAATTGTCTTTTTTCATTTATTGGTGATAGATTTGGCAATTTTTCTTCTTTTTGGTTTACAAAATAATATATGCCACTATTGCACCTAATTTAAGTTCTACACTCTGTCTGTTAATTATCATCCTTTCTTTCCAATAACTTATCAATAACTTATCGGCAAGTAAAACAATGCCTTCCTCAGTGTAAGGTGTAATTACTCCTTACACTGAGGAAGGCATTGTTTTACTTGCTAAAACCAGTTTGTTGCCATATTTGGAATAAAATTATGCTTCTACACCACTATGTGCTGGCTATCTCATTTGGTTTGATGGTGTTACTTTAAACCGCTCACTGCCGTACTTGCAGGGGGATGTAATTTGGATTGATTTTCTTAATTTATGTGTAAAGAACTGTAGGACTGTGATCAAGTCAGTTAACTAAATGGTATTACAGGCTTGACCTTTAAAAGAGGCACTACCATCCAGCAGCTTTACTTGACTAACAAACGAGGAGTCGACCTTTAAAAGAGGCACTACCATCCAGCAGCTTTACTTGACCAACAAACAAGGAGTCGACCTTTAAAAGAGGCACTACCATCCAGCAGCTTTACTTGACCAATAAATGAGGGGAGCTTAGAATGCAAAGATTTAAAACCCATGAAGATAATTTTCTGTGGGAAGTTCAAACTTTTTGACAGAGGTTATGTTAGGAATTTTGTTGAGTCTTTTGTCTGTGACATCAACAACAAGAAGAAAAAAATCCTCCTATTTCAAGAAATGCTGAAATAATTATGTCTAGAAGGGTTTGTGATAAGAGCTATTCTTGCTTTTTAACTGATGCATTTGATAACTCTAGTATTAAGAAAGAAATTTAAAAAATTAAAGGATTATCATGTGCAATGAATGTTTAGTAAAAGACCTGGGCATAGTTCCCAAATTTGTCACCAAGGGGGTGAAACTTAGAAAGGACAATTTGGAAAATGATAGATTTGGTGCCTGTAGTTTCACCACACAGAACACTAAAGAGAAGCATTCTTGTGGTACATATAGTACTTATACATTTATTGACAGAAAACCATTACATAGATTATCAAAATTTAGAAAGGACACTTATAGCCAATTGACACATAATTCCTGTTGCATTACATATGTGGCCACTTGTCTTTAAGTGATGCTTTTAATGTAGGAAAGACTACCAGGTGATTAGCCCAAAGAATTTATGATCACCAATATTCTATTAGGCATCTGTATAGCAACCATGCATTATTTAAAGACAGTGTTACAAGCACTGGCTTTCATAGATTTGTCTTTTTTATGTAAAAGGTGCTGCCAGATTAAAGAGGATATGACTAGAACAATTCACTGGAGATTCAAGGGCTGCAGTGGTAACTAGGATTGCAGAATGACCATTCTCCAGATCAAAATAAACACATGATAATCAATTGCTTTTTGAAGGTGAAGCCTTTGAAGTTAAAAACAAAGAACTTTTACTTCATTATAATGTGTTATTGTGAAATTCATTAGCTGTGTTTTTCATATGCTTAAGAGAATTCACTCATGGAGACAGTTAATGGTATTTCATTTATTGTATATTTTCACATAATTTGTGATGCTTCTGGACTGATGCCTTTTTAGCATATAACTACATGCTTAGCTTATTTAAGGATATGTTTTAAATTTTTACTCTAGATGTTTCCAGATTTGTCTAGATGTTTATTCTAAAGAAGTATTGTATGAAAGAGAGACAAAAGTGTTAAAGACTAGCACTAAAGTTATCTCATCCAGATTTCAGCATGTCATTTTTAATTTAGTTGGAATTGGTTTATGCATTTACCCAGCAGGAGTTTTGTTTGGATTTTGCTGTTGCTGATTTTTTTGTCTTAAGATGTGGTAGCAGTTGGATGTATCCCACTGGATTTAGCTATTTTATCTTTACACACTTAATGAACCATACAATATATTACAACACCTGAATCAGCTACTGTGAGATCTTTGCCAGTCTCAGATTTTGTTGCATCATCACAGGATTTACTTTAAGATAGTCTGGGAACATTAAATAGTTTGGCATCCAGTGGAAAATGGCATACAGTAATAAACAAAAATGACATGCCTGAAAACATAAATAGTAATGTGACAGCTTTTTTAGCTAAACCCAGTAATCCTTTTGATAAGAATTATGACAACAATAATATGGGTACAAGTAGTTCTAATGATAATACATCAGTTTTACTTAAATCATCGGAAAAGAAAATTATTGAGATATAAATTGGTGATATAACATAACGTGTTTTGAAGAATATGTTATGGTCAAGCGGGTACCTAAGGGTCAGACTGCACAAGTTCTCTAATTATATAAAATAAGTGATCCTTTTATACAATGAACTCTGCAATTTTTAACAGACTAAAGATACATGGCTAGGCTTTAAAAGGCTCTTGTGGTCGTTAGCATAGTACACACACCTATGAACCTATGAGTTACTGTCTCTTCTAGCAAAACACAGAGAGACTCAGATTGTTTCAGTTGATTAAAGAGCTGTAAAAAAATACAGCCCATGATTTATGATTCACAAATGACAACTGCAACATAATTATTTATTTGTTTATTTTTGAGAGACGACAAATAAGTAAAAACTATTATTGAACACAAAATGAAGAAACTTAAAAGGAATGAACTGGCTTATTATAAGGCAAGTGCATTTTCTTTTTTACAACAAAACAATCACCCCATCCACTTCTTCTAGTATTTCTACCAATAATAATGCACACATTGAAGCTTTTTTAAGAGCAAGTGAACATCCACCAATGCAACAGAGGAACTCATCTAGATCTTCTGCCAAACATCAAGGAATAGCTATAACAGGTCCAAGTTCATGTCCAGTGCCTTACGACCACAGCAACTCATTTCATCCACCAATGACAGTGTCAGAACTCTCATTACAGAGGCAGTTCCAACCATTGTTAGGTGTAGAGAGGGACGTAGAATCCTTCTGGTCACTGGTGATAAGGCTCCCAGTTTTAAACCTTAGGCTTTCTGAGCTTTTGGAATTTCATCTAAGCATTTTGTAAAATAAATAAATAAACAAATAAACAAATAAATAAAGTTTTTTCCCTTTGTGTAAGTAGCCAGATTTACACCAGGAATCTGAACCTACGTTTCATGGTATAGAGACAGTATAATTAATCATCCTTTAATTTCTGCTCTAAATACATTATTTATTTATATATATATATATATATATATATATATATATATATATATATATATATATATATATATATATGGGTCTAGGACTAATGCTCGAATGGCCATTTCACCGAATGTGAAACGGCCAGGCACACTTACGAGAAAATGCTTATCACCGAAGAAGCACTTTCATGTAAGTATGCCTGTTGTGGAGGTCGTACTACAGTGCAGATAAGGGAAAATTCCCTTTTCTCCACTGTAGTGCAATCTCAGAGTCAGAATATTAATATAGGGTGTGTGGGCGGTGCAAGGGGGCTTGCTCCCCTGCATAAACACGTTTTTATTGTTTTTTAATGGGTTTTTAACACGCTTTTACGAAAGTGCTTTTTCGGTAAAAACACTTTCGTTAAAGTGTGTTCGGTGAATGTGGATTCGGACTATTGAACTTTTGTTCAATAGTCGTAGATCCAGATATATATATATATATATATATATATATATATATATATATATATATTTATATATATAGTAAATTGAGAACCTTTGAATAAGTTATTACAAGACACTGGCAGTTACAAGCCTATAACCTTGTATTGCATTAATATGCATTTAAACACTTTGTTCAGATGTACTTTTACAAAGCTATATTTCCTGAATTTGTATGAGTTTATCAAAGTTGTATATCCCAAGACAGGCACTTTACTTGGAATACCAAAGAATCATGAAGATCTTACAAAAACTGCTTTCTGCCCAATTCTTGCAACTAGGTCTACGGGACTAGGCTATTGTAAGTCTACTCTGATATGAACATAAACAGTTTTAGCCAGGAAATTTCATCTCATGTGAGAGATTCCTGGTATTTTTGAGATGTTTCTGAGGTATCAGAAAGAGCCTCAACACCGGAGGTAAGAGATGCAGTCAAAAGGGACTGTTTCCATGATGCAAGAAAATGTGATTCAGAGAAATGTTAGCCACAATGCATAAATACCTCATTATTAGCTAATTTGCATGGCTCTGAATTGCCTGTGACTACTGCAAATAAAAATTAACACTTCTGTGGTAGTCAGCACTGGTGGCCCATGTATCACATTGGCACAAAAATCCCCTTATTCACTCTCCAACATACATTTATACACACACAAGCACACCAGCATATCTTTTACCTGTCTTTGAGTTGGCAGAATGCCCCTAATGTCTCTTCTTGTTTTTGTCCCTGCCATCATACATCATGAATCTTTACAGTCAATCAATAATGTCAGATATTATAGTTTCAGTCTCCTTATTGTTCATAAAGTGTATCATGATGCTAGACCTGTAGCTCTAGTCACTTTTTAAGTGAGTACAAGTAATAGTTTGAAACTATCCCTGATTTTACACAATGTTCCTGATGTTACCTTTTCACATGCCTTGTCCCTTGTAACTCACAGACTGTTGCAGTCAGTGAATAATGTCAGGGATTAGAGCTTCATACCTGTTGGGATTAGAGCTTCATACCTTTTGGGATTAGAGCTTCATACCTTTTGGGATTAGAGCTTCATACCTTTTAGAGTGTAAAAATATGCCTTCCCAAGACTTCCTTAGTTAACACCGAAGGTTAAGGCTCTGATTTCTCATGCTGCTTTCCCTGCCAAGGGTGAAAACTTCTAAATCCCCCATTTACTTTCAGATTTTATTTTTTAAGACATAAAGTAATATATTAATGATATCTCTTAAGTCTACTGGTGGTGCAGAGGACTGACACTCTGCAAAGGCTATGGGTGTTTGCCAAGGGTAGAGGTCTTGATCCTCCCCCTTAACTTTTCTTTTTCTTTGACTTCAGGTAATATGAAATGTATAAATGGTGTTTAGTGTTCCCACTGCCTCACATCTTCTGTGCTGCAAGACTTTGTACTGTTTTCTTTTCAAGTGTGTTTAAGGCACAGTATGAAGAGCATCCCTGGTGTCTACTGTTCTCCCCACCCCAAACCCTTCATGCAGCAAAAATTGTTCTATTTCCATTTTAAGTGCCTTTAGGGCACAACAGAAGAGTGCATGTAGTGCTTAGTGTTTCCTGCCCCCAATTTTGTAGGATTTTCTCATTAGTCCAGGAAAATGTGAAGGTGTGACAACCCCCCTCAAATATTCAGACATTCATGCACACACACACACACACACACACACACACACACACACACACACACACACACACACACACACAGCCTCCCCGCACTGGTCTGTAGAATGGACTTGTTCTCCAGTGCTGTAGCTTCCAGGACAGAGATCTTGATTCTGGCTCATGGTGTTTGCATTCTAAATAAACTAAAAAACTTTAAGAAAAGTTCAGGTATCCACAGATTTACTCCAGGACTGGCTGTTATGATCCTTCTGGAGAAAGAAGGTTCAGTCTGCAGGACAGAACTGTAAAGGTATGAATGATCATAAGACTCAGTGACTTTGGAATTATCTATGAATCTAAGAAAACCCACAGAAGATGCACTGCACATGTATAGCCTGCAATAAAAGTGGAAGGACAAACTGCCCTAAAAAAGGATGAACTGCACTAAGGAAAAATGAATTCAGGAAAATTAGCAGGCTCAGATGAAGTTACAACAAATATGAACAAGTTTTTGGGGGTGGTAAGGGAGAAATTGCTGCTAGGAGTACTCATTGATATAGAGGCATATCTTGGATGACTGAAAAATAAGCATTCTAGTGCTGGTATACAAGAACAAATGAGATGGTTACAACTGCAGGCACTACAGAGCCATCAGTCTCCTTTCTCACTGCATGAAAGTGCTGGACAGGGTGATTGGTAATGAAGACACAGAGTAGTAGAAAGTAAGATGGGATACAAGCAATTCAGATTCATATCAAGATGCAGTACAACTTGCCTGATGTTTGCAGAGAAGCAGATAGTACAGAAGAACCTGGAGATGAGGAAGGAGTGAGTCCAACTGGGCAATCCTAGACCTGGTGAAAGCATTTGACAAGGTCCCAAAGAAGTTAATTTGGGTGGTACTGCAATGGTTCAAAGTACTAGAAACAATGGTAGAATTAGTTCCAACAATGAACAAGGACCCAACGACACAAGTACAAAATGTGTTTTGACTCAAAGGGGTTCCCAGATGGAGTAGGTGTGTATTAGGGCTCTACTCTGAACCCTCTCTTCTTTATACTTGTAATGGGTTTCATCAACAAATGGATCGGTTGTTTTGCTAGTTCTGCTGTTTACATACTAATTTACTGATTTCATTTCACTTAATTAATGGTTAAAACTTATCTTGGTAACAGCACATTTTGATCTGGTGCTGGAGACATTTTACAGAGACCCATGTTTATTCTAGTGAGAATAGTTAAATTGCTTCTATTTCTAGGTATCTAAGAATTATTGACCCAGATATATACTTGCCTTCCATTTGTTGTCTTGCTTTTTTTTTTTTTTTTTTTTTTTGCTTGCTGTATACTGATCACTCCACCCTCTGGGTCATAGCAGAATAGTAGGGAGTGTGTTAAAGTCAAATTTTTCACTTAGTACTGAAATAATATCTTCCTGCATTTCACAGTTTGTAGGCATTACCATGCTCTAGGCCAAACCCTATAGCTCTGATTTCAACAAATCCACTACCAACTGTGCAACTCTGCACATGGTGTTCAAAAAAGTCAGTGACACCAGAAACTTCCCTCCTTTAACACTCCCTCAGTCCCTTCCTTATCTCCCTTTGAGGCTCTATCAACAATAGCACTGGACATTGGGCAGAAGTAGCTGACTAGCTTTTCTTCTTTTGCCAGCCTGCTAGCACATGGAATATTAAGGTAGTGTAAGAAAGTATAGCTGTGTAAGAAAACTTACCATGACAACAGATGTTTGAATAATCACTGTTGCATTAGCTTAAGCTATGTGGGCTGTATTCTGCATTGGATATAACAATCTGCCAACTTCCAAAGCTTCAGAGCACCTTCCACATGCTCAAACTGTTAGTCAGCTCTAGCTGAGCTGACTAAAAGACAGGTTTGGCTGCCAAGCCCTTCAGAGTTTTCATGCCACCTAATAGATGGAGGTAAAGCCCTGAGATTACATTGCTAGAAACAGAAACAAACAAATGTCTACACTGTGGCATAAAAGCACACCAAAAAACAAGAGGGATGGAGGAGGGAGTGGCTACTGCAACACTGATCATTCAAACATATACTGTTATGGTAAGTTAACATACACAAGTGTACTATGCATGTTTATCATATTAATCATGACTGTAGTAGCCTAATCTACATTAGTAGGTTACCATGGCTTAGAACAACTGGTAGGCAGAATGAGAAGGGTCCAGGAGACTCTGAAGAATGGTCCTAGCAAAGCCTGACCTGGACCTGGAGAAGGAATCTAATTTTTCCTAAAAATATGTACAGAAGACCAAGTTGCTGCTTCTAGAATACTTCTATAGTACAATCCTTTCCAAAAAGCCACAGATGAAGCCAATGCCTTGGTAGACTGTGCCTTGGCCCTGCCAGAAATATCTTTGTTATAGTGGGAATAACAAAAGGTAATAGCCTGAGACAAACATTTGGAAATAGTCTGCTTTGACAAGGGTTGTCCCTTCTTCTTACCTTTAAAGTTTTGAAAGATTTTGTTCTAATACCTGAGTTGACTGTGGACACCCAAATTATGAAGTATCCTTTCTTCTTCATTTTTGGGTTCAGAGAAGAACACAGGGAGATGGATACCTCTTTATGTATGAAAAGAACAATTAGTTCTCCAAGAAAACCTGTCTCTATGGAAAATGAGATAAGGTTGACCAACCATAACAGTTTGCTACTGCTCTTAATGCAGATGTCAGTGCAATAAATAAAACTGTTTTCCATGATAAGAACCTCAAATCAGCCAGATGAGCTGGTTCAAATTTAGCAAGTGTTAATATCTCTAACACAAAACTAAGATCCCAAGGAGGAGACACCAGTTTTCTTGGAGGTCTCTTATGCAATACTCCTTTCAAAAACATTTTGACATGAGAAATCCTTGAAGGAGGGGTTCCATGAGCAGACATGCGGAAATGACCAACAAATGAACTTTGAGAGAAAAGTAAAAAGTGTCTCAGACAAATATTGTAAAATCATAGAAACACTAGCCCTGAATGGGAGCTAGTTATGTTATGTTATTGGTACCAACTAGAAAACCTTTTCCATTTGCTTAAATATGATTTTCTAGTAGCAAGATTTCTCACCTCCATTAGTGCTTGCTGCACCTCCCCATTAAATAGGTGCCTAAAACGCTTAAAGGCCCTATCATCCAGGCAGTCAATTGAAGTTGTTGGTGGTAGGAACGCACCAACCACCCCTGTTCTTGTGTGAGTAGATCTAGTCTGTAAGGAAACTTTGGTAATTGCCCCTGACTAATTCCAAAAGAAGGTAGAACCACAGCGGTCTGGGCCAACTAGGAGACAACACAGTGACCTTGGGGGATTCCTTCTGAATTTTCTGATGTAGCCTGGATATCAAAAGAAAAGGTATCTGCCTTCCAAGCCTTCCTGCATGGAGTCATGGAGCAGGATTTTGCCACCTTAAGGAACGGGTCTATACTGAATTCTCGAAAGGCGACAATGTTGACTCTGACATTGTCGGCACGAGAATAGCAAAAGTGCAGAACGTCGAAGAAGTAAATGGAAATCTTCATAAAGGGAGATTTCCATGTACTTCAATGTAGTGCTGCCTCAGAGTTGGTATATTTAAGTAGTGGGGGTGTGTGGGGGCACAGCCCCCCATTGGGGGTGCAGGGTGGCTTGCCCCCCCCTGCCTACACCATTTAGTTTTTTTTTTGTTTGTTTTAATTTTTTTTTGGGGGACATTCAGTGTTTTAACAGTTCGATCAGTAAGGGTCAACCTTTAGTGATTCGAACTGTTAAACATTCGATGTTCTAATGAAGACCCTTGAGTAACTCCCCACAGATGGATTAAATGCTGGAAGACTCCCTGATCTAGCTTCCATTTGTGAGGGTCTTTGTCCTGCACAGCTTATATGCACACAGTTTTGCTATAAAGAAATGCAGGATGCCTGCAGAATGAGATTGTGCTATAAAGATGTATCACAAGTTGCATGGCTAGTCTACATTGGGGGTAGGATCTGGTTCCCCCTTGCTTGTTTATATACCACATCACTGTGGTATGAAGTGGTTCTGGGGACCAGTGGTCATTCAGAGAGTTGAGTACTTTGATGAAGGCAAGCATGTTTTTTACATGTATGTGCTTCTGTCTACCTTTGTCCCAGATACCCTGTACTTTTATCCCCCTTGATACTATTCCCCAAGCAAATTCCAAGGGGTCTGTGATGACTAGCTGCTTTGAAGCAGGAGGGGAGAAGGGGAGACATGGATTCAAGGATATTTTACATCTCTATCAATTGACTTTTCTTCTCACAAATCCATTACTGGAATCTGAAAAGATAAAGGGTATTTGGTGCTGGGACCGAAGAGACCATTGCATCTTTCTCATATGAAGCCTTGCTAGAGATATTCCCTCACAGAAACCAAAGTCTGAGTTGCTTATCCTTGGAATAGACCTATTATAAGTGTATATTTTTCTGTAGAAGCAAAGCTCTTTGTACTGAGGTGTCTAGCAGATACCTCAGGAACACAATCTATGAATGAGTAAAAAAAAAGACTTTTGAATGTTCTCTTGGAATCCCAGCCCATGTAGGAGCTCTCTCACTCAAGTGAGAGATCCCTGACACTTTGAAAAAGACTCCACAAAGATAAGCAAGTCTTCTGAATATCAGAAAATAAATGTGGATACCCTGTAGCCTGCAATGAGTTATGACAGGAGCTAGACACTTTGTGACTACTCTTGGAGCAGTGGATAGCCTAAACAATAAGACGGGGAACTGATAATGTGATCCTAGCACTTAAAACTTTAAGAAATACCTGAAATTTAAATGAATGGAATGTGATGATAGGCATCTCTTATATCTACAGTAACCAAAAACTGAAATGAAGAAGAAGGGGTAACAGGTTGTGAAGTGAAAGCATTTTAAAGGTGAGCACTATTGTGTACTGATTTAGCAAAGAAAGGTCAAGAATGGGGCACCAGACATCATCTTTCTTTAATACCAAAAACATTCTTGAATAAAAACCTTTTCCTATCTGAAAAGGAGGAACAGTTTCTATTACCTCCTAAGACAGCATGTGCTGTACCACAGGAGGGAACCAAAGGGTTTGATCTGGTGCATGTGGAATAATTCCCTGGAATGGAGGAGTTTCTTCCCACTGCCATATGTAACTTGGCTGAAACAGCCTCAAAACCCAGTTGTCTGAAACAATCTGCTGCTAAAGAGAGAAATGAATATTCAAACTTTCAGGGAGAGATAAGGGACTGCCACAGTAGGAGGGAGGAACAAGTTCCCATATATACCAATTCTGCCTATATGACTGCCTTTTTTTCTGAGGGTTTCCTGCTTTATTTTTGGAACCTTCCAAGACATTGCTTTTTAAACCTTTGCTTACCAACATTTTGCTGAGACTATTTATTTTGTTTCTTGACAAAACTGGACAAGGAAGCAGAAAATCCCACAGAAAATATAGAGAAGGAAGGCTCAAAAATCGGAGACATTCCCCATGTCAGATTCTCTCTCTCGTTAAGTTTTTTGATAACTTCTGCAGCAGAGAGTCAAAAAACAAAATCTCTCTCCAAAGTAGAATTTAAAATCTTATTTTTACAGCTTCTGGAAGCAGGAGCAGCCTTATGTCGACTGGTGCCCTAGGCAAAAGAGCTTCATGGTGCCCCCCCACCACACCACCTGGTGCCCCCATCCTGGTCTACTTACACCAAATAAACACTGAAAAAGTGCCCCTGCTACAGCGGCGCCATGGGCGGCCGCCTAGTTGGCCTATGCCTATGGCCGGCTATGTCTGGGAGGTTCTGAGAATGTAGTCAGGCAAACTTCCTCAACAAAGTACCAGTGGCAACAACCCTGAATGTAAAATCTACAGAGTCATTCGCAAACCTTGAATAAGGAGTAGTGACCTAAGAAATTAAACAAGATAAACCACACAAAACAGATTTTTCATCACAGCTGGGAAATGCAGATAAAACATTCATCTTACTTTCAAAATTAGTCAGAAAAAAATTTAACACACGAGGCTGACAATTCAAAATTCTAAAAATTAAATTTACAGAAGCATGTATTTTTCCCCAGTTTTATCAATAGTTTTACCATCTTCTTCTGAAGGGGAAGGATTACAATTAGCAAAACACATAGCAGCAGATGAATTAACTAAAGCTATACTTGCTGGGTTAGGTTTGGGATGAGTGTATACAAATTCGAAAGGCTGTCAGGAACTTTGTATATTCTATCTGCTTTCTTAGGTGGAGCAATTTGGTTGCCAGAGAAAACAAAGGGTGGGACAAACACAGCCTCCACTGCTAATGGCACGGGGGTGAGCGAAAGTTCTAGGAATTCCAGTTTTAACAGCTCATAGTATTTTCTGAGGGATCCAGAAACTTCAGTGTTCTCCCACTGAAAACAATGGCACATTCTGGAAATAGTCTCATTGAAAGAGAATCCCTCACAGGGAGATTCAGATACCATGTTCTCCTCTGAGTCTGAATCAGAAATCTGAAGAGAAAATTGTATCTGTCCGGTCATATCAGGAAAAGAGTACTTTTTTTCTTTTAACAGAAAACAATTGATAAGAAAGATTAATAGATTGTACAAGATCCTGAGTAAGATCATTATAACCAAGTGATGCCTCCAGGTGTTTCTGGAGTTACATCCTACTGACGCTTCTAGGCATCAAATATTGCTTGTTCTTATTTGCTTTAATAATTCCAAAACCAAGATACATACAAAGTATTATATATGTTGTCTTAAGTCTTAAACAATGGCAAACACAGCTGTACTGATAGCTGACCTCTGTTTAGTGCAGGTAAAGGGATATTAACTGTTTGTACAATATTTATTTATATTGTGTTAAATTCCACATTTTTCTGAATAACTTGAGAACCAAGTAGCACAGACAGAACTGCTTAACTTCCAATGGAAGCTCTCTGATGGATGAATGAAATGCTGCTGACAGTATGTGTGTAACCTGAGTGGTTACTGAGATAATGCAAGTTGTTTACAAAATATTACAAACGTAATAGTTATTATGCTTACTGCAATTTATACAATCAGGTTTAAGACCTAGAACCTAAAAAATATTACCACTGTAAAAACACTGTACTGAAGAGATTTTTATTTACGCTTCTTTAGTACCTCGATGGTTCCAGAGATATGAACGTTCATTTGAATTGGGAGAACATAATATGATTCTATCAAAAAGCTTAAGCTCCGTCCATTGGAAGTTACAGTGCAAACTTCCAGAGTTCCATTGGAGGGAATGGGTTAATACACCACTCCTCTCCAGTGGAACTGGTGCAGGAGATGTTAAATGTTTTGTCTTCTGTTTCTTTTTGAGGGGAAATTTGGAGCAAATAGGATTATTAATGGCAGTAGCAGCAGTAGCTTTCACATGGATGGGCAGAACATTCTGAAGAAGCAGAAGCACCTTTCCTGCTCCTCCTTCAAGACCAACAAGAGTGGCTCTCCCTTGTTCACTGAGAGGACTCTAAAAGCCGCAAGGACATGGCAAATCTTCAGTCAATAGTGTCTTTATGTACAACACCAGAAGAATCAGAGAAAAAATGATAAGTGTTTTGAGGAACCAACTTTCACTTCATTAGAGTCACCCAACAGTGGCTGAGGAAAATTGCTAGCCTGCAGTAATGGTGAAAGCTATTTAGCTAACTTTTTCTTTTTGTGGCTAAAAGAAGGACCAACCATTGGACTAGTGGTTTGTTCTATGGTTGAGCTGAAAATGGTGCTCCTTGCCAGGGTAAATCAAGTAGCACAAACAGGTTAAATGTAAAAAGTAACTTTCTCCTTGATAAAACACAGTAAAAAGCATTCTAATGCACTTTGACCACTAAAAATAATTTAAACATATCTTTCTCCAGAAAAATCTATTTTATAATGTTTAAACTAACTTTCAAATTGTCAGAAACAAAAGTGCGCTCCCGTTTAAAAGTACAGTAAGATCATGTGATAGTCAATGTATTACATATTCCTAGCTTAAAATGCATTCCTGAGCAAGAATGCAGGTTTAAACAATAAAAATAATATGTAGAAGTTTTTTCCCCAAAGAGAATTTATCTGCCCAGCAGTGGAACAGCACTATCTGAGCTTTGATCCTCAAAAGTAGGCAAAGGAGTGCTGCCTTTGGTGGCAGGAAATCTCTGTAGGGATTGGCACTCAATCCTGTCTCTTAACTCAGCTCAAACTGATTATAACTGAGGCTACTACAGCAGTAATAGATATGATGAACATCTACAGGGAGCCTTTAAATAGTATATGCATTGCATTATTTACTCTGTTTTTTCTTCACTACAGTCAGTGATTTAATTGCTGTTTGCAACTGGTACTGCACCAAATGTTTGGGCCCTTCCAGCTTGTGCTAAACCAAGCCTTTGAGCCTTTCCAGAAAAGTTTGCATCAAACAGCCAAAATAAAATAAAACAAAAAATGTACTCCAGCTTTAATTCTATATCCTTTTAAAAATGTCAGAAATTTATACTCTGTGCCCATAACATAGTCTATAACTTAGTACAAACATACAGTTTAAATTACAGTTAAAATTTTCAGTTTAACATATAACCATTTAAGCTAACACTGCATACTTACCAAAGCCTAAGGAAACACTTGGAGTCAGTGTTAGCCCACTTCACTCACCCTCGCTGCTCTCAGGCTTGCTCCGCTCCCCTCCCTGCCCCCTATTCTCACCCGCCCCCACTACTTCTACTTTTATTCTAACCTTTAATCACCTGACCTGTAGTCCAACCCCTAATTCCCTAACTAGCCCAACCCACTCATCCTACCTCCCCCCACTTCCAATCCAATTACATCCCACACTGATCCCACTCCCAACAACACATTCCCAGACAACACACCTCTACCCTCACACACAACCAACCAGGAATCCTAGTTGTACTACTCACTCAAAGTAGTATCATGTTACCCACACTCACATCCCTATCACTAGCTCTACTATCGCTAACCTTCCTAACGTCATTACAAACAGACTTACCGCTACACAACTACTCCTATCACACTACCCACACTAGCCCACCCTCTCAAACCCACTCACACTTCTACATCTGCCCTACAATCATAAATCTTACAACTACATATTATTCACTAACAAAAATGACACCATCTCACCACACTAAGAAAAACTCTCATAGACCAAGCTCACAAACAATTAATATTAAAAAACACATACTGACACTCCTACAAACTCTGCTAACCTCTGGTGACATTTACCCAAATCCAGGTCCCCTCTCAGCCAGACAAACATCTGACCTGCTAATCCTAAATCTCAACATAAGAAGTATTATCAACAAGCTAACAGACCTACATGCAGTCATAGCCCACTACAACCCTGATATGCTCACCATTACAGAGACCTGGCTTAAACCCAGTATCCAAGATGAAGACTTTCTTCCCACAGGGTATAATTCACTTAGATCTGATAGAACAAACAGGAAAGGAGGAGGAGTAGCCATTCTCTTTAAAAACACCCTTAACCTCCAGCTCCTGCACACCACACCACCCACTTTTCAAAATGCTGAAGTCCTATTTTCTGTCCTATCCATAAGAAACACCAAGAAGATCAATATAATATGATGATACATACCTCCAGGCAACAACTCACTCATAATAGAAGACATCCTACACTGGACAAAGGACAATCTACCTCAGGAAACAATCCTACTAGGAGACCTTAACACTGACTGGGCAGCCTGTAACTCCAGCAGCCCCTCTACACATATCAATCTATATGGGTTCTCTTAACTAATTGAAGAACCAACTAGAATAGATGAGAAAACAAAGAGAGAATCCATACTGAGGTGGACACTAACCAACTATCCCAAACAAAACTATACAGTAGGCTGTCTCCCAGATGACCTAAGTGATCATTTCCTCACCTTCCAACTCCACAAACACTCCAATCACCCCAAATCAGTAGTCTACAAATTCGTACGAGATGACCGTAACCTTACCCCACAATACCTAAATACTGTCCTAAGCCACTGCAACTGGGAACCACTACGGACACTTCAGTTAGACCAGGCAGTAAACTACTTCAATACTACCTTCTCTAACATCCTTAACAGTCTAGCTCCCAGCAGAAAGATTAAAGTTAAAGCCAACTACGCACCCTGGCTAAATAGGAACATCAGAGCCTTACTAAAAGCTAGAGATAAAGCCTGGAAAATCTGGAAAACTGACAAAACCCCTAGCTCCAGGCAATACTATCAACAGCTTAGAAACAAGGCCAAGGCTGAATCCAAACTAAACAAACAAAACTATTTTATTAGCACCCAAAGGAAATATTCAAATAATCCACAAAAATTCTGGCATGCCATTAACTTCCGACTAAAGCCAGGCAAAACCACAACTCCAGCACCCAGATCTACTAACAGTACCCTAGACATAGCTTCTCAATTTAATAACCATTTTACTAAATCCATCTTATCTCTGTCCAGTCAAATAATCAAAAACAGTCTACATCAATCACAACCTAACCTATCCCATACCACCCCTTCTTTTAGCATATCACCAGTGCCCACCTCAACTATCAAAAAACTCCTCCTAAAACTAAAGCCAGCCACACTGGCTGCTGATAACATACCTGCTGCATGCCTAAAAATGGCTAGTGACTCCCTATCATATCCTGTCTCCATCCTTATCAACCGCTCCATACTAGAATCCTACATACCCAAACTCTGGAAAGTATTTCACATCATTCCTCTCCATAAAGGAGGTAATTCTTACAAATTCTCCAACTACCAACCTATTGCCATCCTTTGCTCCTTATCCAAAATTCTTGAGAAATGCATCCACTTGCAAGTGATGACATTTCTTAACACACACAATCTACTATCTAACACACAACATGGTTTCCGTCCACATCACAGCACTACCACAGCCCTTCTATCCTTCACTAATAATATAAACCTTCACAGGAATGATAACAAATGTGTATCAGCCATTTTCCTAGACCTCTCAAAAGCATTTGATATGGTCTCCCACTCCATTCTACTAGACTCACTAACATCATTATCCTTCACCTCCTCTACTATAGCCTGGTTCAGAAGCTACTTGTCTGACAGGCAGCAATCAGTCCAGTGGAAAGGAACTCTGTCCACACAACTTCCAACCACCATAGGAGTCCCACAGGGCTCTATACTGGGACCGCTATTGTTCTCTATTTTCACAAATAACCTCAATAGCTCTACACAACATGCCACACTCATACAATATGCGGATGATTCAACCCTGATCTGCTCCGCCGCATCTCCCACCACCCTACATACACTCACTCAAGATACCTTTAACTCAGTAGAAAAATGGACATCAGGTATCCAACTAATTCTAAATCCCAAAAAGACAAAACTGCTACTATTTACCCCTAATAGATAAAAAACTCTCCTTTACCATAACATCTAAGGACGGCACCACCATCTCCCCTTCTAACCACACCAAACTTCTGGGCATTGAAATAGATAATAATCTCCACTTTGATGTTCACATATCACATACCATAAAACTAGTACACAAAAAACTAGGCTCCCTATACAGGCATAAGTCCTTTCTCTCACAAAAAACAAGAGTCACTCTTGCACAAAGCCACCTCCTCTCAACTCTATTATACGCAGCACCAATCTTTACCCAAATCAGACAATGTGACCTAGACAAACTAGAATCATGCTACAATAAAATAGCCAAGTTTGCTACTAACTCAACCTATAGAACCCATCACTGTGCTGCACTAAAAGAACTAAAATGGCTTGAGCTACCACAGCTACTTAACTATCACCAGCTGGGCACAGCCTACAATATTCTCAAATATCCTGAAAAAAATCCTTCATTATCCAACCTACTTACTGTCTATACTGCAAACCGGCACCTAAGATCCAGTGAAAAATCTGTCCTCTCCATCACCAAGGCTAACAATAATGTAGGGAAAGTGCACTACCCCACACCGTTGCCAGAAATTGGAACTCTCTTCCCCTATCCGTGTCCACTGCCCCCTCCACATCCATATTCAAAAACTCCCTCAAATTGCACCTTCTTAGTACCTGGTTATGCCCTTGTATCACATAACCCTACCCATACTACTATGAACTCCCCAAACTCCTCTCTGATCACATGCTGGATCTCTGATCCCCTGTAGGCTTGGTCATCTGAAAGGGTACTTTTAACTATAGAATCTTACTTGATAAATTTTCTTCTCTTACCAATGTATAACTGACATTGTCTTTTTACCCATGTTCTATATCTTCTTTTACCTGGAGTGTTTTATTAATTTCTTGTTATATTACTATGCTCAGCATATATGGTAAAACCAGTTTATGTATTATGCTGGATGTACCGTAACTGACATTGTCTTTTACCTATGTTCTATATCTTCTTTTACCTGGGAGTGTTTTTATTAATTTCTTGTTCTATTACTATGCTCAGCATATATGATGTAACCTGTTTTGTGTATTATGCTGAATGTACTGTATTTATATAACTTGATGCTGGAGCTTTTCTCCCTGGGCCTCCGCTGAAAATGGACCTGGTCCAGTCGGAATTTCCCGGTTAACAAATGTAAAATAAATAAATAAATAAATAAATAAACAAGCATACAAAGAAAGAAAATAGGAGACTCAGTACTTTATTAAAATAAGAAAGCTTAGTAAGCACTTTTACATGCTGTGATGCCTGTGCACTGGCCCAGCAATCAAGGCGCCTCAATCCTCACCACTAACACCAGTGAGGGGTGTCCACATTGGGAAGAATAACAAGTACACATACGGTAAAGTACAATTTCCCTAAGAGCACACAAAGATTGCAGTTAGTCTGGGGCTGGTTTCTCCCTTTCTATACAGATGCCCAATAAGTCTCCCCACTGGCAGAGATATAGAGTGGGGTCCTTAATCAGAGTCCCAAGCAAAGTTCTCCTAGCACTCTTTCTGTCCAACCAGTGCTTAATGTCCCGGCCCAAGTAGCTGACACTTACTTACACACTTTGAGATATGATTTATATACAACCACACATACACTCCTCGGGAAGGCTGGCACAGGTTCACTAGCTATGCCCCTTCTGTCCAGGCTATAAGGTAGTAATCACTCCCACCAGGACCCTTACTTATCAGCTACTAAAAAGGCCCATAGCAAAGTGTGTCCAATTATTACTGTGCAATATTATTAGCCAAATGGTAAGTGTGACTGAGCAGCAAGACTTACTTGGAGTGGCTTTGTACAGTATCACTATATACATACAATGTACTCCAGAGAGCTTAAATTCTCTCTTCACAAAGCAGCCACAGTTGAAAGGTTTAAAAATATTTAATAATAATAATAAAAAACACAAGACAATACTTCTTACGACCCAGTGCTAGTCAAGAGTTCAGAGATCACAGGAAAATGCTTAAAATAATATAGTAGAATAGTTCTGACATCAATGTAGAAAACAGCTAGTCTAAACTTACTATTTTCTATCTATTTCTTAACAGAAACACTAAAGTCTAAGATCCTATTTACATAAAGACAGAGCAAAGCAAGTGCTGGTGAGTAGTAGTTGAAGACAAATCCAAAAATGTTCTCTCTCTGTCTCTTTAAATTGATAATGTATCCTGCTGACTCATTTTAGATTACATCATTCTTAACAATTCTCTGGTTTCCCAAGCTAACAGAAACTCTACATTTACATTGCTTTGATCTTGCATCTGGTCAGGAAACCACAGTAATTAAAGACATTTTATATATATATATATATATATATATATATATATATATATATATATATATATATATATATATATATATGTAAAATCTAACAATTAACACTGGTCTCAAAACAATAGAAAGAATCTGTTTACCTTTGAAAGGTTAAAAATCAACCTAACAAACGGCCCATTGTGCGAACCAAAATGACAAAAATCGTCAGTCCGATTTGCACCGAAGTTCGAAAATCAGCAAATTGAAAACCAGATTCGCTGATTTTCGAATTTCAATTCAAAGACAAAGCATAATGCAGGAGGGCTGCTCCCCCTTCACCCTCCATGTTGAGGGCCTGCACCCCCACACCCCCCCTACTTTATTATTCTAACTCCGAGGTCGCACTACAGTGGGGAAAGTGTCCACTTCCGGATCCCCACTATAATGCACCTCGCACCAAAAATGCCGAATCTGCAATGAGCGAATGTTACTGTGCATTCGCTCATTGCACATTCGATGCATTCTGTTTTCGGCCTTCCGAAAACTTGAAAAAGTCCTTTCGGACTTTTGTATTTCACTCATGTGCATTACGCACATGTAAAGGTAAACCAAAGAATCTGCTTGTTTAGACATCATGGCTCCTAGTTTGAGATCAAGCAGTCATACAAGGCTTGACTTATTAGCTTTCTTCCAGCAGAGTGCACTGTTGTTACATTTTTGACAATCAACATTTAACACCATTTTCTTCCATTTAAGAGAACAAGCCTGTGGCTTATATTAATATTTATAAATGACAGAATTATCTACAAAATTCTATCTGGCTACTGGCAGCCTTCACATATCTTCACACATCTTCACACATGGTATAAGATCGCATACATTAGCAAAGTAACCAATTTTCTATTGTCCACCTTTCTACCTTTGCAGCCTTGTTTTTTGTTTTGTTTCTCACCTTGCCATGAGAATTAAGTAGATTTACTATGGAGTCTTGTGAGTTATGCCACCTAAATTTCACCCTTAGAATTTGCCTGAAGTTGTAGTTCTCAATCTTCCATCTCCATAGTGAAGAAGAGTACATCTTGCAATGTGGTACCCTTACTAACAGTTTTAAGTAGAAAGCTCACAGCTCAAAGATAGTTAATTCATACAAAAAGTTTTATTGAGTAATTATGATGCATTAATATGATTCAGTATCATTTACCATGGATATTTGTTAAAAAGAATTTAAACTATGAATGTGTGACAGACGTTTCCAATGAGGAACAGCATGGAACATAGAATTTTAAAACTCAAAATGAGGAATATTCCTCATAATAAGGTATAGCTGAGAGAGACGTATATCTGTATTTTAAAGCTGCTGTGTGTCCTCTTTCTCTTATCTCTAATGTAAATATTTCAGTTGTTTCACTTTTGTAAAAGTCAGTAACTCTTGGACAGATAAGTATTACAGAGAAAGTATACTTGGTAGTCATCACAGAGAGCAAAGGTACCGTTTCTTTCAGGCAGAGTCCTCAGTTTTGGGATTGCCATAGGCACAGGCTGTGCAGCCAGTGTGTTACATAGTGATACTAATGGAGGGTAGTAAGAGGTAGTGGTAGCATTTTGATGGCTATTATCAATTGTCAGTGTTGCCGTTGCTGAACTTTAGTATTTAGGAACATTGCAAGGTAAAACAATCTTCTCTAAATAAGGGTGGGATTAAAATGTTTTTGTGGCTTGGAGATGGTGCTGTTGACATCTGAAAACCGATTTGTTTTTAGACAGTGGGTGACAATGTAGTGGCAGTAACTGCTGGACAATGCAGTGACAAGTAATAGAAAGGAACTGTGAGGCAAGAAAGTAGCTGTCTGCACAGTCACTGTCCAGGCAAGCAAGAAATTAAAAGACAAATAGCAAAGTCACTTTCATTTTGTTGGCTTTCAGCTCAGTGCCGTTTAAAAAATGTGAGTTTCAAGGGAAACATACAGTCTGTTTTCAACACAATGTTTTGTTTGTTTCATTTACAAAATGATCCTTGACATATTTGTTAAACTTTGAAATAAAACAATTAAATTAAATGAGCAAGGCAGTATGTATTTTGAGAAATTTGAACATTATTTTATGGTAATTGGGAACAGACAATAAGGCAAAATAGAGCTTCATTTGATCATGATCTTGCTTGTTCAAAGACCAAAACACTTCTTTCGTGGGTGCTGAGAATATATTCCCAAAATCCCTTTACCATCTTAAATCCTCATTTACCATCTCTTCCCTCAACAGTACTATGATCATAGCTGAATCACACACAAAATTGCTTGGAGTAATAGTGGACAATCAACTAAAATTCGACTTTCATGTACTAAAATGCATCAAGAAAACCCACCAAAAGCTTAGTTTACTCTATAGAAACAAAAGGTTCCTCACACCCAACTCCAGGATCTCACTAGGCCAAACTTACCTTCTCCGCAACCTCTTCTACAGCTCTCAAATTTTAACCAACTTACAGTCTTCACTACTTTCCAAACTTGAAACCATCTACAACAAAGCTGCTAAATTTGCGACCAATATGACCTCAAGATCACACCACTGTCACACTCTTCAGACACTCAGCTGGCTACAGTTTCCTGGCAACTCTTATTTACCCAACTTCTCATTATCCAGACTATTTTGAATAAGCCCTCCTCTTCAGTGGCAGCTGGTGACTTCAAATCAAAGGGGGGGCTGCAGGAGACAGCTGAATGGGTGGGGTCAATGGGAAGTGGTGTGGCCAACTAGAAAGGGGAGGGGCTATGTTCAAAACCACAAAAACTAACTAAATACACTGCCCTGGGTGCCAAACCGTCATTATGAGAGTCCAATCAAGACAAAATAAAGTGTAGAAGAATAAAAATCTTTCAATGCATTGGCTGCATGACAACTTATTTAATATCTAGATGGAAACAAAAAGGTTGTGAGGCATGAAAAAATAAATTACTTTTTAAATACATTAATGGAATGCCAGTCAAAAATAAGTATAAGAAAAACAAGCAGCACTCAACTCAAACCACTTCTTGCCCTGCAGTTCTAATTATAATTTATATTCAGCTTTATTAAAGTACCAAGAAACATGCTGAAAGTAGAAATCTCTGATGCCCCCACTTGTAAAAATGTTTCTTATCCAAAAAAAAGATCTGCTGCCTGACAACTATCTACTTGTTTCATGGAGAAAACATGATCAAAGAAAAAATGAAAAGCAAACAAGAAATAAGCTCAAAATACATTGCTTAAAAGGATTATTGTACAGGTTATGGACCACATGATTGGCATTCTGTTTAGTTTACGGGTAAAGCCTGCAGAGATGACTGGAAGTCTCCAAGTGTAATGAGCTTCTTAAAATAATGTAATCCTGTCCTTTATTACAAATACTGTCATATGCATTTCAATACCCAAGGCTTGTACATTATCTAGTTAAGTATTCTCTACATGGCAACAACAGAAAGGCTTTCAATGTTGGCAATTCTTTAACAGTATGCTTATTAAAGCTTACTTGCATCTTATGATCTCAGCCAAGCTTACCTGATGGTCATTAAAGTATTGCTACTTAAACACAGAGCAACAGGCACTTTGAGTAATAAGCATAAATCAACAGTACAAAAAATATGACAGAAACCAGACCATTCTGCAAAAATCAAGGATAGATGAAAAGCCACTCTAGTACTTGTGTCTACCTTGGATGGGGGGATACTCTGCACATTTACACTGCGTAACTACTCCTTGCTTTGCTTCTACACATCCAGAGTCACTACATGGGGTAGTGGGGTACAACAAGTATGTCACAATTTGAAATGTCTCTGGCTGACTTTGATGGCCCTGACACATTTGTCATACCTCTCAAACTCAGAGCAAGAAATCTGGACAAAGCCATACAAAGAAGTGGGACAAAGGCCCACAAATAAGGACAATTTTTAAATATTGCTCTTATAAACTTAGAAAGATAATAGAATAGGTCTTGCATTAGTATGAATTTTCTGAATGGTATGAAATCTGAAACTCAAATGTCTGTCATTATTTTCTAACTTCAGTCTTTAATGATTTGTCACTAATTTGCCAAAAAAAACACAATTTTATGAAAAATGGACCAAAAATGTGATGTAAAAATATAAAATAGCCACACAATACACTTTAATATTAGTACAACTAACTTGAGCAGCTGACAAAATAAAATAATCTACATGCATTTCTGAAATAAAAGTAATCTATAACTCTGATTATTACAGTTATTTCTTAATTGTAAACCCTCCATGCTTTCTTCCAAAACTGCTATTTTGCGGAGGGATTATTAGGGGGAAGAGCAACATTTTGAGCCAAAATTAGGGACAGTTGAGAGGTTTGGCTATGCCTAATTCTATAAAGCAATTTATTTGCATGTACCTCTCAACCTGTTAAGGCAATAAATCTGGACAAGGCCAAATATATTGGGGGAACATATAAACAGTACTAAAAATTGCTCTTGTATAAACTGAGACAGTTGATAGAACAACAGGTCTTACTTTAACATGCATTTTTCTGAAGGTTATGAAGTCTGAAACTCAGTGTGTCATTATTTAGTGACTTAATTCCTAAATGATTTGCCAGAAAACCACAAATTTTATGAGGAACAAACCAAAAATAAGAAGCAAAAATCTATTAATTCTTTGACAATCTGGACAGTTGGGAGGTACAGTTCAGCTGGGGCTGTCTTTAAGTTTGCCGCCCTTCCCCCTCACAAAATCATGGTCGAATAGAGCCTCCCCCTGCAGCCATTCCAATGATCCATTACTTGGCTATTTCACTCCATTTACCATAAACACTAATGTGGATACTGATTTACTTCTATGATGATTTGGACTTCATTTGAAAGTTTTATTTTGCATTTTACAGCACAAACACTAAGACATCTGCTAAACAAACTTAGCATTAAAACTTCTCTGCCCTTGAAACTCACATTCATTGAAACAGCATTGAAACCCACATTCAAAGAAAATACATTTTACCAGTGGCAGATAAAGATTAATTCTGGGCTGTTTTCAAATCATAGGCCCCTTGCATATGAAACATACATGTGCTCTTTGATACACCTTCCTATTGTTTTGAACATTTTTCCAGTAAACTATGAAACAAAACGCATGCACCAATAATGACAAAACTGCCCAATTCAGAACATCTTTCCAGTAAACAATGAAACAAAATGCATGCACCCATAATGACAAAACTGCTCATTTCAGAACATTTCCATCATAAAAGTCTACTCATACTTCTACAGTCCACCATTATCAGTAAATATGCACAATTCTACGGTCCACCATTATCAGTAAATATGCACAATTCTACAGTCCACCATTATCAGTAAATATGCACAATCTCTGAAGAAGTAAAAAAGTCATCTAAATAATTCCACATTAAATAAATCTGTAACTAATGAAGAGGTTGATGCCAGCAAACGCCTTTATATTTCATGGTTTCATCGAAAAATAAAGTGTCTGATGCCCCTGAGGAATAAATTGCCTATATTACATTAAAAATTATAAGCTAGTAATATTGCAATAGGAAATGGATGGCAAACTGATAACAGGCGCATAGTTAGTATCTTAACTTTTTCAGTACGACAGCATTTACCCCTTGTGGGAGTAGAACCAACAACCTTCTGCATCAAAAGCAAGTACACAACCTGTTGTGCGATTAACAATGCAAGCTGACTTAGCATAAGCAGCACTAAACTTCTCTTCCCCTGCAGCTCTCAGCTCCTTGTAAAATCTACTCAATACTCAACTGCATCTCAACTTCGCAGCACAAGAAATATGGAAAAAGCCAAATTTATTGGGGTGGGGGGAGTCAAAAGCCCAAAAACCAGGGACACATTAAACATTGCTTGTATAATCTTGGAAAGTTACTAGAATAAAATGCTGTGTTACCACCATACATTTTACTGCCAAGGTCCCTGTGCAAAACAGTCAGAGCAACATACCACTATGCCATATCAGCTGCTTTGTGAAAGAGCGGAAGACTGAAACTTAAATGGCTATCATTTAATGAATTCAGTTCTCACCATAGCTGTCAACCTCTTAGCACAAAACACCTGGACAAACCCAGTAATGAGGAAATACAGCCCTCAAACATATTCAGTGAATTCAGTTCTCGCCATAGCTGTCAACCTTAGCACAAAAAAACCTGGACAAAGCCAATAATGGGGTAATACAGTCCCAAAAATAAAGACAAATTTCAAATATTCATCCTATAAACTTAGGCTGTGTTACTATGTATTTTCTGAAGAATATGAAGTCTGAAATTCAAATGCCTGTCAATTTTACTTCTGACGGAACAAAAACAATTTTCAGCAGAGGCCCAGGGAGAAATAAGGCAGACACATGTCTTTGTAAAATGGCAGGACACCAGAGCAAATCCACACAAACACAAGGTTGAGATGCAGACTCCACACAGAAGGCACCCCAGCCAAGAATCAAACCAGAAAAACCTATAGATACGAGTCAACAATGCTACCACTGCACCATCAAATATGTAAGGAATTAAACATTCAGAAACCTGAAGTCTGAAATCTAAATGCCTGTCAATTTTCTTTAACATTTGTTAATCAGGACAGTCTGACTTGGAACAAAAAAACAATTTTCAGCAGAGGCCCAGGAAGAAATAATGCAGACATGTCTTTGTAACATGGGAGGACACAAAAGCAAACCCAAACAAACACAGGGAGAAGATGCAGACCCCACAGAGAAGGCACCCCAGCCAAGAATCAAACCTGAGAACTGCAACTGTGAGGCAACAATGCTACCACTGCACCATCAAATATCAAGCATGGCACTATTTAGAAACCACAGATATTATGAGGAACAGATCAGATCAAATATGAGGCAAAAATCTGCAATTTTTTTACAAATGGTGGTGGGCAGGGAATTCAGGTCTTTAACACCTGCATACCAGGTACAGGGTTCAAGCCTGAGGTATTCCCTACCACACCACCATGAGTTTGTTCTAGACACCAGTATATAGCAACTGGAGCATTTACACACACATCTGAACAGATAGATTTTGTCAGTCATAAAATCTATTAGTCATTGTTGACAAATGTGTAGCACTCCCCAAACCCTATGTGCCAAAAAATTGTATTGCTTTTATTAACACAAATTCACCACAACCCCTGTCTTTATGATGCCTTTCTCTATTTTTCCACAAGTATAAGAATTTTTTCCTTAGTTTAATGCAGTTGTGAAAACTGTTTAGGCTACTAGTTCATCAGCATTGTTTATAAGTTCTCACTTTTCCCACCTCATCACCCTCCAATACCAGGCTAAGGAAGGGAATAATGGAGTGAGCAGGGTAAAATAGGTTTTAATGGTCACAGGAGAGAATTTGTAGACAAAGCTCATATAAATAGTTATAGGTTCATAGGTAGATACTAGGCTATCTGCCCTAGGGCATTTATAAGCCTAGCCAGAGTGCATTTGGCTTTCGCCTCCCTATTAGATTAGCCTACTGTGCCTCTGTATAGTAGGTCACAGAAGGTAGCCCTTTAAGATTAGTTTACTGTGCCTCTGTCAAGCAGGGACACAGAAGAGATCCCAGGGGTGAATTTGCGATTTCCCGTCCACGCATCCAGATTTCGCTTGAAGAGGGTCAGCGAGGGACTATGTCTAACATGAATTGGGATTCTATTCCAGAGTGAGGGGAGCCTCTGGGAAATGAATCTGTCCCTCCAACATGTCCTATTTATTTTTGTGCTGAGGTTTAAGTCCCTGGAGCGTGTAGCTCTAAGGGATTTGGATTTTTTTGAGGTGGAGCATGTCCATTAATTCTGGGTTAGACATGGCTTTGTACGTCAGGCATAGATCGCCTCTGAGTAGGCAGTAAGCAACTGAGTAGAGCTGGAGTTTCTTTAGTCGAGCTGCATAGGAATCCTAAAATCATTCTATTTATACACATGGAGACCAATTCATTACTGATCCCATATAGATATTTTACACAATTATTCCCTTTGTGAAGTGCCATACATTTCTTACTGTTACATTTTTTTCATTGGTTTCTGCTCATTGTATTAGTCTGTCAACATAATTTTGGTGTACTTTCTTTCATTTTAAAGGTGTAACTAAGCTTGGAACTTTTAAATCATCTACAAATATAAATATAAGCACCCAGTACTTATCACTCATTTCCACAATGGACATAAATGCATTGAATAAATATGGACCCAAAACTGACCCCTCACATATTCCACAAAATGGATTATAAAGATTTGATTTAACATTACCTATGTGGAATTTAGATATATTCCCATGTAACCAATTTCTTGCCCATCTAATCAAGTAAGAGTTCCAGTCATTTTCTTCCGGTTCCTTAATAACAGAAAATTGAAGCATAAAATTGAATGACTTTGCTATATACAGGTTCATATCACTCACTGGAATATGGTTGTGTCCAGCTGTTATTACAGTTATGTAAAAAGAGGTAATGTTTGTTATACAGTAGCTATCAATATAGTGTCCATGTTGGAAAATGTCAATGGTTTCAGAGGTTTGATGTTTTTTGATGTTTCATGCATACATTTGAATAGTATTCTTTTCAAAGGTTTTACCAATAATACTAATTAAACTTTTCAATTGGGAATTGTTAGATACATTAAATCTGCCCTCTCTTATGTAGCAGAATTGCACGTGCACATTTCCAGTGCTTTTGTGGGACACTTTACATCAATATTTTTTTATCAGTTGGTATTTCATCTAAAAGTTTATTACAGCCCACATTAAATTTCCTAAAAAACTAACAGCTATATTTTTGGTATCAGTTCATAACTTGATCCCAACACTTCACACAAAGTTGTCCCTTCCCTTATGCATGTGTTCTCCGATATGTTTGAATAAAATATTTCTTATTTTCATTTGTAAACTTTGCCAATGATTTTTATTTATTTATTTATTTTATTTATTTTACATTTATTGACCGTGAAAGTCCAACTGGATATATGTCCATTTTCAGCAGAGGCCCGGGGAGAAAAGCTCCAAATACAAATCAGTTACATCCAAGTACAAAAATTATACTACTAATAATAATCTTCTGGCTTTTCCTGGTTAGGGGTCATCACAGCAGATCACCTTGTCCACTCATGATTGGCATTGGAGTTTTACAGTGTCAAGTTGCCAGCCTGACACCCAACCTTCCACAGAAGGCACACACATTCACACACTCACACCTAGGGCCAGTTTAGAGTGTCTAATCCACCTGCAGCATGTCTTTGGGAGGAAACCCCCATGACCACAGGGAGTACATGCAGACTCAGCACAGGAAGGCACCTCAGCCAAGGATCAAACCAGAAAACCTCTTGCTGTGAGGCAGCAATGCTAGCCACTGCACCCCCGTGGCCACCCACTAACAGTAATAATAATACGAGGTACAATAGAATCAAATGTACAAAAATACAGGTACAAAGATTGTGGCAGATACATTGTAAAGATGAAGGAAAAAACATAACTTATTGCAACAAAACACGAGAACTGACAGGGCAGTAAAACAGATATGCATATAGTTAGTAAGCATTTGGAAAATAAATCCGTCATGTGCATCGACAGTAAGAGTAAATAAAATGGAAGATACCAGGACAGTATTCCATTAGGCTTTCTGTAAGGAGGATTATTCTTAAGTACTAGCAGTATTTAAAGGGAGGTAATAGTTTAGGTGAGGTAGGTAAGTGGGGGCTTCACTAGGGGAGAAGGTAGGCAGAAGTTTGTAATGTCTATCCTGTAGGGTTAAGGCAGGTGCATATCCTATGAGATCTGAAAAAGAGTTTCATTAAGTTTTTTAATTTGGCCACAAATGGTTCTTGAGTTAAGTCAGGCAGGAGATTATTCCAATTTTTGGGGATGTATTTGGAAAACAGGGAGTCACCAGCAGCGTTGTTTGATTTAGTAGTATTTAGTAGAACTTTATCTGTAGATCGGAGTTCTCTAGGTTTAGTATAAGGACTTATTAAAGCTCTGAGGGAAGGGACTTTATCAGGGTTATATAGGATTTTAAGAGCAATAGTGAGTTGGTTATAGAGAAGCAGATATGGGAATTGAAGCCAGTTTTATGTTTTTTAGGTTTAGACAGTTGTAAGTGTGGAAAACAAATCTGGCAACATGGTTGTAACAACTGGCGAGCTTATTTAGTTCCATTTTTGCCATGTTAGTCAGTATAGAAGAAGCATATAGTTTCATATATTCTGTTTGCAAACCTTATCTCCTCTATATTCTGTTGCACTTTTTATATATTAAAAAGCATTTTGGAGTTTATATTATCCTTCCAAATCTTCCATCTCTTAAACTTTAGCCTTGCAAATGTTAATATTGGGGTTACAGTAGCACTTTTTTTATTCAAGAAGTAGCCATTTAAAGCTTCAGTCTATATGTGGAGCATTTACATTTCTAGTCATGGAGGGCAATACTACTTATTATTTATTATTTATGTTGCATTGTTCTAGTTCTTCTATGAATTTAATTGTTTATCCAAGATCTAATGAAGGAGTTCTACAAAAGCAAACTACTTTTGAGTGCTTCCAAAACTCAACAATATAGAATAAGTTCAGATTTATATCTGTTATACATTTTCACTCCCTTATGTATATTATTAAGGCAAATAGAAATACCACCACCTCTGTTCCTCTTTTTACAGCTAAAACATCCATGAAATTATTTTTAGTTTTATTAAAGCCTTAGCATAATTAAACCAAATGTCTCTGATCATAAAAATGTCACTGTCTGTACCTTTCATAACTACCTCCACGTCATATATCAAATGGCTGCCAGTCTTCAAAAAGCATCCCTCCTTCTGGGTACTGTGTTATACAGACTGGTATGGGAGGAAAGCTTCTCCTTTTCTCAGAGAATTCCAGAAGGAGCTGCAACTTTTTATAATTTAAGGTTCTTCACACCAACTACAGTACATTTGCAAATTCCACAATCCATCTTGAAAGGCATAAAGCATGCTTTTTCCATACTGGCCCCAAAGGTTTATGAAATGGTGTAAGAAGATATTAGACCAGTACAACTGACCACTGATTTCCTTACACAGCTGAAGCACATTCTATTCCAGAACACAGTTTAACTACACTTCCTGTACTCTTACTGCTACTTTTCTAAGGCTCACTAGCCCTCATTACTCTCCACATTAAGACGGTGAACCTGCTGCAGTTACACGCTCCAACGTATTACAGCTAGAACACATTTCCTTCTACAACTTCCAACACACACACACACACACACACACACACACACACACACACACACACACACACACACACACACACACACACACACACACACACACACACACACACACACACATATGCGCATACACACACACACACACACACACACATATACACACACACACACACACACACACACACACACACACACACACACACACACACACACACACACACACACACACACCCCGACCATCCATAGCTGTCTTACCTGGAGCGATAGATACAGCTGCAAACACAAACCCATAAATCCATAGCTGCACAATACATCCACATAAATCAAACCCCCGATACATCCACATAAATCCAATAGCTGCTGCGAGATCTTCCTCAGACGAGAGTCCGCACATCCACCACGCGAGATCTTCCCCCGACGAGAGACTCCAGACTGCCGACGTTGCAGTCCGAGTCCGATGACTTTCCAGCGACAGTCTATGCAGTTACAACTGCATAGACTTCTGGGATCTCTGCTCTTACATGTTTCCCAGTCCAGACTGCTGCTGAAACAGTCTGCACATGCTACAGACTGTCTCAGCAGCAGTTAGGACTAGTGCGCATGAGCGAAAGTCCGCAAATTTTTTAATTTTTTTTTTTTTTATCTTATTTTATCTTTTATTTTCTTTAATTTTACAGCTGGGGAGGGCTGCAGTCCGGCAGTCCAATAGCACGGGCCACCCCTACTCCTCTTGCCCTAGTATTTCCTCACTTGTCTCCCTCTATAAGTCTCCTCGATCCCTCAGAAGCTCTGACCAATGTCTCTTACAAATTCACAAACCTAAAAAATGTATTGGACAGAATCTGTACAGCTACTTACTTGCTCTTGCATGGAACAAGCTCCCCATGAGCCTTAAAAACATTTCCTACATCCACGAATTGAAAAGAAACTCTCAAAAGGTATCTTAATAGCACATGGATTTGCTTCTGTAATCATCCCACATGAACCCACCCCTTTCTCTATCACTATCCTCTCTATTCCTCCCTTCCCTACTACCATAACTCACTTAACTGCTCTGTATTGTACAATTACCCTCTGAAGATAACCCAATGTGTTATGTAAATTCATTCAAATGTTTTATTGTATATTTCATTGCTATGTTTTTTTTCTCCAATGTTGTAATTCCTCTTACTATATTGTACTGTGGTGCTTTGCATTTACTTATCTGTTTTATTTTACATTTTTCACTGTATTCTTCTTCAGTTTTGTACATTTTCTTGCTTACTTGTACTGTGGAGCTTTTCTCCCTGGGCCTCCACTGAAAAAGGGCTTTTGCTCATATAGACTATCCTGGTTAACAAATGTCAAATAAATAAATAAATAAATACTGGGCAGCCTAATAAACAGCATTAAACATGCACCTGTTGGTCCCCGCCTTAAACTGCTTAACCTAAGCCAACCGACATGCTATGTCCCTGAATCCTGGCATAATGTTGTAGAGATGCCCCTTCACAAGGGCAGATTCACCAGTGAACCTGGAAACTACAGACCCATCAGCCTTATATGTCTTATCTGTAAAGCCATAGAGCACATCATTACCAAATTCATAAATCACTACATCAAAAGTCTGATTAGGCCCGACCCTCAGTATTTCAACTTTGTAAAGAATAGAACATGCCTGCTAAATCTAAGCTTCTTTGAAAAGGTCCCACAGATGGTGGACAGTGGGCACACTGTCCATGCTTCCTATCTTGACTTGTCCAACACACTAGAGACAATACCACATGATAGAATAATAAATAAGCGTATAGTATTAAACACTGATCCCCATGTGGTAAGATGGATAACAAACTGGCTTAGTGACAGAACATACATTTTAAAAAGTCCATAAAGATTTATTCCAAAGATTAAGTGCTTTCATCCATAAAACAAAGGCCTTCTTCAGAATGAACAACTCCCATTTACATCATCATTAAATACTAACTCTAATTATAACCATCCAATCAAAACACTTCCAATAATAAAGTTATACACACATTAAAAAAATGTAAAAAAAATAAAAATAAAATAAAAAAAAACACAAAAAAAACATTTTTAATAGGAATCCACAAATAAAGCCAACATTATTTACATTTTCATAATAGGCTTTCCTATGTAAAACTGTTTTATAATTCACTCCACTGTTCAACCCAGGTACATTGCAAGCATTAAACAAAATCTGCCAATTCAGCTCTTTATAATCTAACTCCACTTCTTTGTCACCATTAACATCTTTGGGTCTACAATCAATAACAGCAAAGTAAAATTTCTTGTAATTATGGCATACCAAGGTGTGCTTAAACAATGCATTGTCTATATTCTCATCCTTGGAATAAATCTTTATGGACTTTTTATGGTGTCCACCTTTTTTCATTTTCATTGTGTAGTGCTTTGTTTTTCAAACAGTTTTTTTGTACTACTTTGCATTTCTCAGAGACATTTGATATAGTTTTGTATTTACTTACAGAACATACATTGTCAGAGTTGGTGATGCTTCATCAGCAGTGTCCTCCAAGTGCCCCCCACCCCCACCCCCATTTGACACATTTCTCTGATCTCAAAACTAATAACACTAATCACTGGTTAACCTGATTTACAGATGACTGCAAGATGAAGGTCAATCCAAGATAGCTCTTCTTTGAAAAATGAAGTAGCATGAGTCAATACCTGATGCACTGACAGATGGCTTAAACTAAATTCCAGTAAATGTCTTATCAGCCCCTTCTGCAAGCAGCAAATCACTTCAACCTACTGCATCGATAACACCACACCAGTCGATGAGAGACCTGGCCACCTGGGTTGAAAGTTCCCTTTCCTTTAATCACTTTGTGTCAACTGTAGTTAGGAAATCTTCTGTACCTCTACAGCTAGTGGTCAGATGCATCTTTTTGAAAACCAAGGAAGCCATTATTCCCTTATACTCTGCCCTGGTCAGAACCATTATAGAATGTAACACATTCTTTGGCATGTATCTTAGTAGACACATTAAAAAAATTAAAAAAAAAAACAGAGAGTCCTAATAGAAACAATCCTTGGCATCAAAAATCTTAGCCCCCAGAAGAAACTGAAATGCTTATTCCCAGACTTAGTGTCATATAGGCTCCTGAATGGGAAATAGTGCCTTGTTTACTGTGTCCTTACAAGGACCCTGCAATTTCTGACCTTCTTCTTCTTCTCAGTAAATCACACAGTGCAATCATTACTAGAGCATCAGATCTCAACCTACATTGAGAAATAAATAAAACTAAATAAAGGGACAGGTTCATCACCCAGAACTTCCCTCTGCTCTGGAATATGCTTCCTTACAGATCTAACAATGTTGCTCCTTGTCCATCTAACATAGCTTGGACAACTGAATGGATACCCTGAAATCTACTCCAGGACTTGCAGGCTTTGCCCTCCTTTTAAGGGGTGGTACAGCCTGAGAGTACTTATGGCAAGGAGCACATGGCCCCTAGCCACATTGCCTTGTATATCTTATGATCTTATTATCATATGATCAGAGGAGATAGGTCAACAAAGCTGGTGTATGTGGATGATGAGGCAGTACAAGTAGGCTTTAACAGGAATTTCAGTAAATGATTGAGGACTAGAATGTAAAACTGAAGGCACATGGATTAAAACTGAGTATACACAAGACAGTGGTCATGGCAGCAAATGGGAGAATCAGAAGATACTGAAAATTAAACAGTGAGACATAAGGAAAAATAGTAGAATATATTAACAAGTTCTAGTATCTGAGATATATGGCTGAAGAGAAAGGAGATCTGAATAGGGATGTCAAAGATAGAATCAGAGGTGCTGTAGCCAAATGGCACATAGTGTCAGCTGTAGTTTGTGAGTGTCGAACTCCAGCTTAAAAGTAAGGTGTACAAAAGAGTTGTGCAACCAGTTCTTCTATGTGCCACTGAAGCCTGGGCATTGAAGGCACAACAGCTACAGAAGCCTGAGGTGATGAAGTACATGAAATGGGTGGTAGGATGCACATTGACAGATAAAGTACTCCCAATTGCAGAAAAGGTTGAGGAGAACAGACTACAATGGCTTGGTCACATGTCCAGGAAAGCACAAGGCAATCTGGTAAAGCAGACTTGGGAAAGACAGGAAAAAGGAAGAAGGATGGATAACTAAATTGTCCCAGGACACATATGAGGTCATCAGCTTGACATAGTGAAAACAAATATAGTCAAGTTGCTTTTTGTTATTGTCTATAGGTGCAAACAGAGACCTAAAGGCAGATACTTTCCACATATGTTAAGGGCTCTTACCATCACGCAACATAAAACACAGGTGTGTTATGGGATCCTACCACCATGTGACATAAACCATATGTGTGCTATGAGCTCTTAACACCACGCAACATAAAACACAGATGTGTTATGGGATCTTACCACCATGTGACATAAACCATATGTGTGCTATGAGCTCTTAACACCACGCAACATAAAACACAGGTGTGTTATGGGCTCTTACCACCATGCGACACAAAACACAAGTGTGTTATGGGCTATTACCATCATGTGACATATACACAAGTGTGTTATGAGCTGTTACCACCATATGACATAAAATACACAAGCGTTATGGGCTCTTACCATCATGTGACAGAAAACCCACATGTGTTATGGGCTGTTACCATCATGCAACATAAAACACAATGAAAGTTCTTTCTGTGAGGACTGAAGAATTATTTAAATTCCACATGGCTTTGTCCCTGTCTATGAACAAATCTAGCTCCTTAATCATCTTTTTCCCATTATTTATATTGATTCCTAATATACTTTATCACATTTTGCCCATTTTTTTGTTATAGCTTAGAAGCATGAACACTTCAGAAAATTCAGTTATTTTACCAATTTTATTATCACTTTATTTATTTATTTATTTATTTATTTATTTATTTATTTGAATTTGTTTACTGGGATAGAGAGCTGATCATAAATGATTGATTTCAGTCTAGCCTAGGGAAAAGTACAGCAATAATAGCAATGTGCACAATACAGGTAGAGTGTCAATGCAGTACAATGTGTACAACAAGGTTAGAGTAATGCAACAAGGTGAGTATAGTTAAGCATCCAGTGAGCAAAAGTTTTACATTATAAAGCTAAATGAAGTTGAAATGAGCTTATGCATTATGGAAAAGTTTTATATATATATATATATATATATATATATATATATATATATATATATATATATGTTATATACAAGAAAGGTGCTGTGGTAGCATTGTCACCTCACAGTAAGACGTTGTCCTGTTCAATTCTCAGATAGAACGTCTTCTGTGTGGAAACGTGCGTGAATGGGCGTACCTTCATTGAAGGTTGTGCGTCAGGGCCGGCAACTCGGCACGTAAAAATCTACTGCCAATCATTAGCAGACTGGAGTTCCGCTGTGGCGACCCCTAACCGGGGAAAAAAAGTCAAAAGACACAACAACAACATATACAAGAAAGTCAAATCCCAAGGTAAATGAGGTAAAAAGTTAGAGGGATATAAATAATAAGAAAGTTATTAGACAGTGACAGAAATGTTGGAGGTGTGATGGGGAAGAAAGAGGTAATTGGAAACATATTTTCTGGGAGTGTGGTGAATTGGTGGACTTTAAAGATTGCCTGTGAGATGGACTATCAGAGATGCTGGGTGGGCAGATTGGTCTGATGAGGAAGATGATTTTTCTGAGCCATGATACAGAATCGAAATTCCCTAGGCATGGTAAGGCTTTGCTGTGTCTAATAATGGTGGCTGACAAAAAACAATTACTAGAAAATGGAAATCAAAATGTAAACTAACTATACTAGAAGTAGTGAATGTAGTAACAGAGATAAAACAACTGGAACTGAGATCATTAGAAAAGGGCAGAAGCAGACTACACAGGAAAAAATAGGAATTGTGGGAACAATACATACAGGGGAGAAATGACGTTTAAGAGGCATTAGGACTTAAATGAGCTATACAATGTTTGACTGAAAAAGATATGGGGCAGGATTCAGGAAGGCTTACACGGAGTTCAAGAGTAATGTAAGCCTCTGTGTAAGCCTCCCGATTCAGGAACAGCCCAAACCTCCGTGTAAGAGACAGCTAACACGTCTCTTACACGGACTGGGCGTGGAAATGCTCAATACCTCATTTGCAGCTGAAATATATGCAAATGAGGTATTTGAGCGATCCAAGAAGCCCAAACCAGTCCGTGTAATGGACGTGTTAGCTGCAGAAATGTACTCAGCTGACAACTGAGTACATTTCTGCAAAAATGAAAATGGAGCTATGTCAGCTCCAAATAAAGGGTGCATATGTTTCATTAAGCATCCCAATGGCCAAATATGTGGCCATTGGCATGAAAAAGTGTTGCAAAAATATTATAAATAACTTTTTTTTTTTGTGGGATTATGATGTTTAACTGCAGCGCACCAGCATAAGCGGTGCGCTACCTAAAACTGAAAACTGAAGCTTATAAGCCCACAATTGTGGGATTTATGTATTACATGGAATGTCAATGGAGGGACTTGCAGACCAAAAACAATATGGCCTCCGTTTAGTGGTGGTCAAGGGGGGAAAGCTCCGTGTAAGACATGTAACTAAGCATTACTAGGCAATCCTATGTAAATGAGGGTTACAATACTGAATCACACTGCCACATAGGTAATGAGCACTTTCTGAGTAGTGTAAGAGTTATAGAAGGGGGAGGAACAGAGTAAGAGGTAGGTGACATCACGGGGGGGAATGATAGAAATAAATGTATCAGATAGGAGGGCAATGTAACGTGACAGATGACAGACAGACATCAGGGAGAGAGGTGTGTCCCAACAGAACACTAGGAAAGTCAAGAAATAGAGGGTGCACACTATCCCTACACTCAAATTTTCTTGAAATACGTGCATGCGTACGTGTGCGCGCGTGTAAGGCAGGTTCAACATGTGGGAGCGTGTTGCAAACCGTTTACAACGGTTTGCGCGGGTGTGCACATGTGGAAGGCAGTGTGCACGCGCGTTTTAACATGAATCAGCCAAGTTCACACCGTGTAAGGATGTGTGCGCGCGTGTAACACCGTGTAAGGATGTGTGCGTGTGTTTAAGTGACTGTGAGCATGCTTAAGCTGGTGTGCACATTGCTCCCCTTGAGGAAACAGAGAGGAAACAGGAAACAACCAAAATACAGGGAAACTGCCAGAGGATACTGCTGGAGTTAATTGGTGGAAACAATTGGAAGCAGGCAATTACACAGACAGACTAGAAGCCCAACCCAGCACTTAAAACACTGCAAACAGCAGTGCAGGCTGTTTCTCACAAGAGATACTGCAAGAAAGTAAACTATCAGAATTGCAAACTGAAAAAAGCTGAACTCAGAGCAGAAATGCTAGGGGCTGCCATAGCTGTTATAATCAGGCATAGGCGAATTGCTGAGGGTGGTGACAATGCAGATGCTGACAGACAACCCAGAGTGAGGAGAAGGAGAAGGGTATACAGGCCCAGGGTCACCTACCATGGGTTACATGAGCTGGAGATAGTAGAGCGCTACAGAGTGGACAGAGACCTTCTGCAGCAAATTGTTGAGCTGTGCAGGCCACGCCTCACACACAGAACCAACAGAGGGGAACCCATACCAGTGGAAACCAAGGTATGTGTTGGCCTAAGAATACTAGCAACAGGTACCTTCCAGAGACCAACTGGTGATATGATGGGGATATCACAGGCATCAGCCTCCAGGGTACTGCACCAGTTCCTGGATGCCATGTCAGCACATGTCGGTGATCATGTATATTTCCCCAATGCCCGTGAGGTTGTGGCCAGCAATATGCATCTCTTCCAGCAAATAGCGGGATACCCTGAGGTATTGGGTGAAATAGACTGCACGCACATACACATCAAAGCACCAGCTGGTGAGCGGGGTAGAGCCTACATGAACCGCAAGGGATTCCCCTCCATCAACTGCCAGGTCGTGTGTGATGCCCAGGGCATAATAATGAATGTGTGTGCTGGCTGCCCTGGGAGCTACCACGATTCCCACATCTGGCATCTGACGCAGCTGTACCAATCATTTGCCAGTGGGGACTTCCCATACGGACACCTAGTGGGGGATGCAGGTTACGCACTTGAGCCGTGGCTGATGACACCCATCAGAAATGCACACACACCTGAACAGGAACGCCATAATGAGGCACACGCACAAACACGTAACGTCAGAGCGCGTGTGTTTGGGCTGCTCAAGTCACGGTTCCGGTGTCTGGACACATCTGGTGGAGCCTTGCAGTACACACCAACTACATGTACCCAAATGATCATGATATGTGCTATGCTACATAATATGATCCTGTGGAAACAGCTGCAGCAGGACCAGCATAGGGCTGGGCCAAACATACCCCACCATTGCCAAGGCCACCACAGGCAGAGGGTGACTCAGAGGAGGAACAACCTGACCTTGCCCCAGTAGGCAGAAGGAGGCGTGCCCAGTATGCCCTGGCCTTGGCAAAGAGGCAAGGCATAGCACATACACTTGGTCAGTAGGAACACTGGGACTGATACCCGCTCTGACTCACTCATATAGTAACAGGGATGCCTAACATGACACAACCTGCTTCCAAACATGTACAGGGAGTGTAGTATGTGCATCTGACAGAGGCAGCCCTGCAGCACCACCCGAGGCATGAATGCCATGTGTCAAGTAATGTAACACCATGTACCATATGCACACCGGAGGACCCTGACTAACATCCACCCTCACCCATCACAAACCACAAAAACACAAACCCACATTCATAGGTACCACAAGGGATAGGAACCTAGATGTAATGCTACCCAATGCCAGAAGTATAAACAGCAAGATGTGTGCAGTGTAACTGCACACAGTATAGAGGATGTAGATATCAGTGCTGTAATAGACAACTGGGACAAAGCCCACACCAGCACCCTAACACTACCAGGTCACACCCCATACAGGGATGTACATGTGCAAAAACATGGAACAAGCTACAAAACGAGGGTGACTAGCAATAAATGTCATGGATAACCACACCCCCATGTTGGTACCACAACAAGAAGCAACATGGATTAGCCATGGTCAAATACCAATTGCTAAAACTGCCTACTACTAAATAGCTTGCTGCAGACCACTGTCCTAATAGCAGGAACTCCACCAGGCCTATGTTCATAGGTGCATAGGTTCATACTAGGCTATCTGCCCTAGGGCATATATAAGCCTAGCCTGGAGTTTTGTGGCTTCCGCCACCCCTTCAGTTCTAAGGATAATATGCCCATTATGTCGCTGTGCCTCTGTCAAGCAGTGACACTGAGGTTATCCCTGGGGTATACCTACGATCACCCATCCATTGGTCATGATTTCTCTCGAACAAAGCCAGAAAGGTGCCCAGCCTCACATGTACCAGGATGATATTCCACAGCATAGGGAGTCTCTCGGTGATGAATCTGTCCCTCCGGCACGCCCTATGAATAGCTGTGTTGAGGTTTAAGTCTCCTGCCCATGTAGATCTGATGGAGTTAGAGGTTTTGAGGTGAAGCATGTTCATTAATTCCGGGTTGGACATGGCCTAGTATGTCAGGCACAAGCCACCTCTGAGCAGATGGTAGGCGACTGAATAGAGCTGGGGTTCCTGCAGTCAGGCAGCATAAGACATACATTTGAGACCTTTTATCCATCTGGTGAGCAATGTGTGGGGCCTGTCCAATTGCTGCAGGTGTTGGGTCAGAAACATTCCGAATGGGGCATTGTACTCAATCATTGGTCTGATGAGTGATGAGTACAGGGGAACAATGACCTCCCTTGATCTAGATGTGAATCCCTGCATGATGAGGTGGGCAATGTAGAAGGTCTTCCTAACTACTTCGGCAACGTGAGTGTCAAATGAAAGATTACTATCAACCTGGGTGGCCAGATCCCTGATAACCTCTCCTGTGCTTAGAGGAGTAACACCTATATGGGAACTAGGGGAAACCTTGTTCTTCCCAAAGGGTATGACTATGCATTGCTTAGTGTTTAACTGTAGGCCATGGCTCTGGCACCAGTTATCCATTTCTATGAGACCCGTCTGAAGGATTTCTGTGTCAGATGGGTTGTCAACTATGGTTCCCAGTTAGCAGTCATCTGCAAACCTTGTCAGCCATAATCCTCCTGTGTTTGCTTGTACGTCTGAAAAGTAGATGCCGAACAAAAGTGGGCCCAGGACTGAGCCCTGTGAGACACCACTTGTGACAGCCTTTGAGTGTGACATGGCGCCATCAACCTTGAACCTGTGGGTGCTGTCACTTACCAGTTTGTAACCCATCTTGTGACGTATGGGTCTACATTTAAGCTGGTGAGTTTGTCAATGATACCCGAGTGGGGTACTGTATCGAAAGCCTTTGCCAGGTCAAGGTAGGCTGTGTGGACTGCTTTGCCCTCGTCAATGGCCTTGGTGACCGTTCTGAAATAGTCAACCAAGTTTAAAAGGCATGATCGCCCTTGACAAAGCCAAACTGTGTTGGATCCAAAGTCTGCAAGTCCCCTATGTCTTCATTCATGAGTTCCATTATGATCCTCTCCATAGCTTTGCAGACCAGGCTTGTCAAGCTGATGGGACGGTAGTGTCTGGGGTCGGTGGAGGCACCACCTTTGTGAAGTGGGACCACCGTTGCCGTACGCCACTCCTTGGGTACGTATCCTGAGGTGAGGCCAAGATTAAACAGCTGCCCTAACTGCGGGTTCAATTCCTCATTGAGTTCGTGGAGCACACAACCGGGGACACCATCCGGTCCCATGGATGCTGTGTTTCACGCCTTGGATAGAGCAGTTCTCACCTGAGCATTTGAGATGTTTGGGGGGGGGCTACAATCCCCTGGTATAGATATCCCTCCCTTTGGGGGGGAGGGGGGGAATATGCACTGAACCTGTCAGCCACTATGTTGCTAATGTCTGTAGGTTCAGTGATCTTTACATCATTATGAACTAATCCTGAGCATATCTGGGAGTCACCTCCCAGGTTTCCAACATAGCTAAAAAAGGACTCATGATTGTCTTCTGAGTCCTTAGCGAGTTTTCTCTCAAAATGTGCCCTGGATGATTTTATGGGAGATCTCAATTCTTTACGCATAATGAGCAGGGGTGTCTTCCCTTCTACGGAATTTGCTCTATCTTGTAGTAGCACCTTCCTTCTGATGTAGAGCATGTTTATGACTGGGGTCCACCAGACTGCACGCATGCCTTTGGTACAAAGAGTCTTTGTTTTGTGTGGGATTGCCTGATCCATGCAGTCCTGGAGGTGCTGGTAGAAGGCATTTGTAAGTGATTCAGCGGCTTGGGTAATGGTTTCCGCTGGCTTGGGGGCCTTGAAAGAGACCACACCAGTCTTTAGAAGTGAGAAGTTGGCTTCTGAAAAGTTCTTCACTGAGGTGTTCTTTACCTGGGGTGGGGGTGGGATGTGGACTTCCAGTGAGATTAGTTTATGATTTGATCTCACCAATGATGGGTATACGTCTGGTGTTGAACATTGTGACACCATGTTCATGATGATTTGATCTAGTATGTTGTCCCCTCTTGTGGGGATGTTGACTAGCTGTTCCATGGCATTTGAGGTTATGAACACTAGAAACCTTTGGCCTAGAGTGTTGGGGCTTGATTAGGGCTTGATTAGTGATCCCAGTCTATATTGGGATAGTTGAAATCACCCAGTATGATGGTGTTTGGAGATACATTTATCCCCTCCAGTGTTTCCAGGAAAGCTGTGTGAGGCTCCTGAGTTTGAGATGGTGGCCTGTAACCTGCTACAAACTGCCGAGCAGTCTTGCCTACGGTTAATTGCACCTGGATGGTCTCCGATGCATCGTGTGTTGCCACCAACCTTGAGGTGAGGGTGTCCTTGATGAATATGGACACCCACTCTCCTTTCTTGGTGCCGTCCGGAGTTTGGGGCCGGAACGCATGATATGAGGTAACACCTGATACTGCTGGGGTGCTGTCAGGAGCCCTGAACCAGGTTACAGTCACAGCACAGACATCGATGTTCCCCATACTGAGAAGGGCTTTGAGTGTGTGCATCTTGAGGTTGAGACATCTGGCACTGAGCAGCATCACCCTTAGTTCACTTCCTTTTTTGTGTTCTAGGGTGTTAGGTTTAGAATCTGAGCCTTGCCTAAAAAAGGCACAATGGGGGTTGCAAGAGCCTGAGCCAAATTCCGGAAGCCCAGGGATGACAGGTGCAAGCCGTCCCCTACGAATCAGCGTGGCTTGTCCAGCATGTCATCCCAGGCAGACGGACACTGGATCCCCTTTGAATGACACCATAGATTAAGCCAACTATTACAGCTGATCATCTTGTCTCTGTATTGTGGCATCATTCTTGGTGAAGGTAGGATACTGCTCAAGGTCAGGGTCATACCTGCCTGGGCTACATAAGCAGAGAGCTCCTCTATGTCTCTTTTCATGTAGTCCAGGGAGGTACATCTCAGGTCATTCACACCAGCATGGACAATGACTGAGTCATACTTGTACTTGCAGTTGAGTGACCTGAGTGCTTGCATTATGTGGTGGATCCCAGCGCCCGACAGGCAGCTTACTGTGACCTTCACCTTACTCAATCTGGTGAGCGGGACGTCAGTGTGTCTGACTATGGAGTCACCTATGACGAGTGTGTCTGGCATTGTGTTTGGCCTTAAGGGCTGTGAATGTTTGGCACACTGACTCTGTGGTCTATGTGTTGCATGTGCTGTACCCTGTGGAGGCAGTTGTTTGGGTGTCTGCTGTGGTGGCCTCTGCTGGTATGGTAGATCTGTGATCAGAGCCTCCAAGTATGTCTTTGTGTGTTTATGTGTATGATTTGAAGTTGTGATAGTGCTATGTGAGACTGGGTTTGTGGTGTGTGTGTGGTCACCTTCTCCTCCTCTCTGGTCCTGCCAGTCCTATGTTGAGAGAGCTCAGCCTCCAGGTTGGCTATATAGTTGCATCTCTTGCATGCATTTGTGTTTTGTGGGAGAAGGAGAGGGTTGTCTGTGTACATGCGTCAATTGTAACATTGCCTCAATATTCCCAGGTTCACCAGCTGAGCAGGAGAGGACACTAGCAACTGATCCCATGACATGCCAGAAGGAATAGACAACAAACTGTCGGAAGACAGGAAGATATCAAGCCCCCCAAACCACATTATATCGCTTGACTGACAATACCTACACATACACCACAGTATCATAGTTGCATAGTTTACTACTAGGCTATCTGCCCTAGTGCATTTATAAGCCTAGCCATAGTGATGTGGCTATTGCCACCCCTTATAGTGGTAATACGTGTACAGAATAGATTCCGAATATCATGCCTCTCACTTAGTAGTGACACATTATGACCCCCGTACATAATTGAATACCTTGACTGTGCCTCTGTCTAGTAGTGACACAGGGAGGACCCCTGGGGTAAAACTACAATCCCACATCCAGTTGTCCAGACTTCTCTTGAAGAGAGTCAGTGAGGGACTCTGTCTAACATGAACTGGGATACTCTGCTAGAGTGTGAGATGCCTGTGAGTTATGACTCTGTCCCCCAGCATGTCCTATACATGTATGTGCTGAGGTTCAAATCTACAGCTCCCATGGTTCTGGTGGATTTGGATTGCTTGCAGTGGAGCATGTCCACCACATCCTGATTGGACATGGTCTTGTATGTCAGGCATAGGTCACCTGTAAGTATGCGGTATGCCACTGAATAAAGCTGGATGTCCTTTAGTCTGGAAGCATATGACATGTGTTGTACACCCCTGATCTCCTTGGTAAGGTACTTTTGGGGTCTCTCCAGCTGTTGCAAGTGCTGGGTGAGGTACATACCAAATGGGGCTTTGTATTCAATCATGGGCCTGATAAGGGAGAAGTATAGTGGTACAATGACCTCCTGTGATCTGGATGAAAAACCCTTCATGATAAGGTGGGCAAGATAGAAAGTCTTTCAAACCACTTTGGCAACATGGGTGTCAAATGAGATGTCACTATCTACATGTGTCCGCAGGTGTCTGATTTGTATTCTATGCTCAGTGGGTTGCTGTCTATGTATTGATTTGTGTGTACTTTCTTCCACCCAAAGGGGATGACCACACATCAGTTGCAGTCAGTTTCAGGCCATGATTATGGCACCAGCTATTTGTCTTTGTGATGGCATTCTGTAGGATGTGTGTGCTGGCTGATGTATTCACATATGGTGCCTAGGTTGCAGTCATCTGCAAACTTTGTCAGCCACAACCCTCCTATGTTTGCTTTCACATCTGAAAAGTAAATGCCAAATAAGATGGGTCCCAGGACAGATCTTTGTGGGACACCACGTGTGACTGGCTTTGAATCTGACAAGGCACCAGCAATGTCGACGTCATGGGTTCTGTTTCCTAGCCATTATGCAAACCATCCTGTGACATATGATTTGATATTTCAGCTGTTGAGCTTGTCTATGATGCCTGAGTGGGGTATTGTGTCAAAGGCCCTAGCCAAGTGCAGGTAGGCTGTGTGGACCGCGTAGCCCTCATCAATGGCCCTACTGACAGTATCAAAATAGTCAAACATGTGCAAAATGCAGGATCTGCCCTGTACAAAGCTGAACTGGGTGGGATCAAGGGTCTGTAGGTCACCAGTGTCTCTGTTTAAGAGCTCCATAATGACTCTTTCCATAGCTTTGCAGACAAGGCTGGTTAAGCTTGTGTGGTGGTAGTCCCCAGGGTCTGTGGAGGCATCTCCTTTGCAGAGTGGGGCCACTGTTGCTGTACGCCAGTGTTCAGGTACATATCCTGTAGCAAGGCTAAGGTTAAATAGCATCTGTATATACGGGTTTAGCTCCTTCTGGAGTTCACATAGCACGCAGCTGGGGATACCATCAGGTCCCAATGATGCTGTGTTCTTGTCTTTGCTGAGTGTGGCTCTCACATGGACATCTGAGATGACAGTGAGGTTACATTCATCTGTGATAACTATCGTCTGTTGGGGGTGAGGGAGGGGGAAAATTGCACTGAACCTGTCTGCCAGAATGTTGCCAATATCTGTCAAGTGACTGAAATATATGTTGTTGTGTACCAACTCAGAGCATATCTGAGGGTTCCCACCCAGATGTCTGACATAACTGAAGAAGGCAGTGTGGTTATCTCTATCGTCTTTGGTGTTTATGTCTCAAAGTTGACCTTGGATGCCTTTATGAGAGAATGTAGCATTTTACTAGTGTTGCTCACAGCCGCCTTCCCTTTAGGAGATGTAGCTCTGTCTTGCATTAGTATCCTTCATCTGTTATACAGTCTGTTTATGGCTGGGGTCCACCAGACAGGCCACATTCCCTTGGTGGAGAGGGTCATGTTTCTATTAGTGATTGCATGGTCCATGCTATCTCAGAGATATCCATAGAAAGTGTCTGTGAAGGAGTCACCATTGTGTGTTGTGGTTTCCACTGGCCCAGTGGGCTTAACGGATACCATCTCAGTCCAAAGAAGTGTGAAGTCAGCTTTTGAGGTGTATGTCACTATACTCTTTGTATTATACTAGCACTGACACAAGTGTAGACAATTTCCCAGAATCCATCAAACAAAACAGACATGCAAAATGTAACACTTCCACAAGAGGGGTAAGCATATTGGATGTGATAATCAGAAATATGTGTACTGGATGTCAAGATGAGAAGTGTATCCCTCACTGGTAAGACCAGACCATAGAGTAAGCACACTGTAGTTACACATCATGACCCCAGTCCCCGGCCAGACTACCACAGTGAAACACATGTATAAAGCATAGCTTGCACCCCTACAAACCAATGTGGAATCCATGAAAAGCCCTGTGCAGGTCCAGAATATGGGACACACTGCAGAACATGTTATACAGGCATACCAGGAACACAGAGTGCTTGGAGTCTGCAATCACAAACAACAAGACACAATGCCATACACCCAGGCATCTGGCATGATGGACACCATAAATTACTAAACCATTGAAGAGAATGAGGAAGCTACCACATGATAGATCTAACATGAAAAGTGAAGTAATCAGTGATCACTAGTATGGCAATAAAATGTGGCCACACATACAATCCACTAAGGGCAGGCAAAACAAGTAGAATATGTGAATCCAGTGGCAATGTGACACCTGTCCCAAGTACACACACAACAACAACTCACCCCAATAAATACAAATGTATGTGATAGATGCAACCAGGTAGCCAAACCGGGGCCTGAGCACCCCCAAATCAGTACTGTCAAAACTAGTCAGGAGGACAAGGTAACCACATACACCACAAACCCAGTCCCACATAGACCTACAACGACTGTAAACCCAACACATAAACACAAAAACATTCCCAGAGGCCCTAATTACAAACACACAACACCAACACAAGCCTCCAAAGCAGACACCCAATAAAACAAATGCCAGACATAGCACATGTAACACATAGTACACAAAGCTGGTGTGCCAAACAGTCACAGGACAGAAGGAGAAACAACATGCCTGATACAGTTGTAATAGGTGACTCCATAGTGAGACATGCTGCTGTCCCAGGGATGACTTGCACCTGTTACCCATGAGCATCTGGATATTGCCTAAGGCTTTTGCAAACTACAGAGATCCTCCCGTAGGCAAGGCCGAAAAGAGCAACTCACCACCATAGAAAACAAAACTGGAAAGAAACAGAAGGGTAATGCTGAGCAATGCCAGATGTGTAAACCTCAATATGCATGCTCCTGAGGCCCTCCCCAGTATGGAGAACATTGATGTCAGTCCAGTGATACACACCTGCTGCAAGCCTCGTGACAGCACACCAGCACTACCAGGTAATACCACATATCATGTGTAATGGCCACAAAACCTGTAACAAAACATAAAAGGAGGGTGAGTATCCATATTCAGCACAGACAGCCATACGTCCAGGTAACTGACAATGCCTAACTCATTGCAGTCCACCCATGTGCAACTACCTGTATGCAAGACTGCTGTACAGTCTGTAGCATGCTACAGACCATACTCTCACACACAGGAACCTCACCCACTGTCCTGAAGACAGTGGACAGGATGAATGTACCACCAAATACAAAACAAGGTACACACAAATTACCACATAGGTGGTAAACCATTATGTGTGGAAGGTGTAATCAGGGACCTAGTGACACAAGTGGACAGTCACCTGTCATGTGACAGCCACATCGCCAATTTGTCTAGGAAGACTGTCTATATTGGACACTGTATCATGAAAGGAGTCACATCTACGTCAACAAAGGTCATTGTGCCCCTATACTGTTCCCCTATCAGACCATATTGTAATACAATGCCTCATTTCGGATGTACATTACCTGGCACCTGCAGCAGTTAGAAAGACCTCAAAGGTACCTCAGCAAGAGTCATAAAGGGTCTCAACTATATCTCATATGCCACCTGGCTGTAGACACCACAGCCGAATGCAGTCACATACTGCCAACACAGAGGCATTGTATGTCTGTTGTACAAGTCCATGTCCAACACAGAAGTAATGGACATGCTCCACCCCAGAAGATCCAAAGCCATCGGAGCTGTGTGAGTCAAAGATGTCAACCTTAACACATAATCAAATAGGATGTGCTGGAGGGACAGATACCTAACCCTGAGTCTCTCCACACCCTGGAACAGAATACCACTACATGTTAGGCAGAGACCCTCACTGACACTCTTCAACAGGAGGTTAGCAAAATGGATGGATAATTGTAGATGTACACTGGGGGTCTTTACTGTGTCATGTCCAGACAGAGGCACAGCTAAGTAAATCATAAGTGGCCATAATATTCACATAGCAAGGGGTGGCAAAAGCCACACGCACTGTGGCTATGCTTACAAATGCCCTAGGGTGGATAGCCTAGTATGAACCCATGAACCTACTATGATACAAATTGTACGGAACACTAAGGATAACTCCAAGGCTGCTGCAACTGATGGTAGTAAGCGTGTTGTGAATTCCTGGATATGCTCTGGATCACGCAAATATTACAAACAACATACCAAACACACACATGTATTGCCAACATACATCCTGACAGGTGCAGTGCAAACCCCCCCCCCTCATAATGCCAAATATCTTTCCCAGCAGATCGCTGCCTCCCTGACATTATGTCAGTCTTACCACAGGATATGTACCCAAAGAGCAGTGTACAACAACAGCGGGTGTTCTCAAGAAAGGTGTCACCTGAATGGATACTAAAAACAACCACCACAGATTCCTGAGAAGCTTGGCCTGCACAGCTATGGTAAGGATCAGCATGTACCGCAGACATAACGATATTGGGGATCTATTGACACCTGACCCTAGCCAGTGTGGGTTTATAAAGTGCAGACCCCGCCCCTAAACATGTGTGACTCAGTTGAAACAGTGATTGAGGCCACTGATTAGGGCAATGTGGCCCACACAGTGTAGCTGGACCTTGCAAAGCCTTCCATACAGTACCCTACGTGTTCAATATAGATATGCTCACCAGCATAAATATACACCCCAATGTCACTAGAGGGGTTGCAAACCAGACCAACGACAGAACTGACATGGCCAGACATGCTGTAGCCATGTCAGACTACAAACCACATATAACAGGCATCCCACAAAGCTTGGTCCTGGGACCTTTCCCGTCTGGTATATATGTCCCATAGGTACAGGCCAACATGTAAGGACTGTGCCTGAACATGTTTGCAGAGGACTACAAACCGCCTAATATATCTGACACTCCAGCTGACACAAGCGTCCCACAAAAGGGCCACATAGAAACAGACAACCGGTGCCATAGCCATGTCAGCATGTGAAATGGAGACAACTGTATAGTCAACCTCTGTGGATATACAGTAAGTGACCACCAATTACCACGTAGGTGTTAACCCATTACATACATCACATGTAATGACGGACCTGGGTACACAAGGGGATAGATATCCTGCATAGGACAAACATGTGGCTGTAGTGTTAACAGAAACAATCCATATACCAACCTAATCATGAAGGTTATGACATCTAGATAAGGGAGGTCATTGTGGTTCTGCAGTTATCCTTCATCAGCGTTACAAATGACCACAACAGCCCCTGTGGGGTGTACCTCAGCAGACACCTCCATCAACTGTAAAGTCCACAACAGTACCTCACCAGGAGTATCAAAGAGCTTGAACACATGTAATGTGTTGCCTGATTAAACAGAGTGCAACTCCACACACAGCCATGCTGGCCACCCAGACGCAAGCTGTGCCTGATGTAGAAAGCCATGCCCAAGCTGGAATCAATGAACATGCTGCACCTTGTACAATCTGAATGGCAGTGAGCTATGCACATGAGGGACCTGAACCCCAGCACTGACATACATAGGACAAGCTGTACTGCATTATCCATAACACAGAAGCCACCCCCACGCATGAGTAAACTACCAGTACAGGTTATCCATAGAGTCACTCATTGATTCTCCTCAACAGGAATCTTAATGAGTGGATGGGAGACGGTAGGTTTACCCTGGGTATCAATGTTATGTCACAGGTAGACAGAGGCACAGTATACTACACAAGACATATGTCATGGCAAACTACACTTACAATGGGTCGAAGGACAAACACACTCCCAGACTAGCATTAGAAATGGCCTAGGGCACATCGGTAGTGTTTGCCAATGTACACCTATGTTGTGGAATACACTACTGATGTTGGATGAGGCTGTTGTAAGTAGTTCATATCCGAACATAATGCAACATGGTCAGATAGGTTCATAGGTTTATACTAGGCTATCTGCCCTAAGGCAGGTATAAGCCCAGCCCAGAGTTTTGTGGCGTACGCCACCCCTTATATGGAAACAATACTGTGCCCATTAGTTTGTCGTGCCTCTGTCCAGCAGTGGCACAGAGACAGTCCCCGGGGTAATCCTATGATCTCCCATCCACAGGTAAAGATTCCCCTTGAACAGAGCCAGTGAGGTGCTCTGCCTCACATGGACCGGGATTGTATTCCACAGCATAGGGAGTCTCTGAGTGATAAATCTATCCCTCCAATATGTCCTACTTATATCCCTGCTAAGGTTTAGGTCACTTGCCCTAGTGGTTCTGGTGGATTTGGTGATTTCAAGGTGGAGCATGTCCATTACTTCCTGGTTGGACATGGCCTTGCATGTCAGGCACATGTCACCTCTGGAGTGTCTTCAATCTGGCAGCATATGACAGATGTTGGAGACCCTCTATCCTTTTGGTGGGGGACTTTTGGGGTCTCTCTGATTGCTGCAGATGTCAGGTGAGATACATCCAGAATGGGGCATTGTACTCGATCATTGGTCTGATAAGTGAAGAGTACAGGGGAACAATGACCCCACTATATCTGGATGTGAATCCCTTCCTGATCAGTTGGGCAATGTAGAAGGTCTTTCTAGCCAAGTTAGCAATGTGAGTGTCAGGAGAAAGGCCACTGTCAACCTGGGTCCCCAGGTCCATGATAAACTACTCTGTGCTTACAGGATTGCCACCTATATGGTAGCTTGGGGTTACCTTGCTTTTCCCGCAGGGTATGACTATACATGTTTTGGCATTTAATGTCAGGCCATGGCTCTGGCACCAGCTATCAGTGTCCATGAGTCCCTTCTGAAGGATATCCGTATCTGATGCACTGTCCACTATGGCGCCCAGTTTGCAGTCATCTGCAAACATTGTCAGCCAAAGTCCTCCCATGTTGGCCTGTACCTCTGAGAAGTAGATGACAAACAATAGGGGGCCAAGGACTGAGCCCTGTGGGACACCACTTGTGACCAGCTTGGAGTCTGACATAGCGCCAGCAACTCTAACCCTGTGGGTCCTGTCCTTAAGCCAGTTTGCAACCCATCTTGTGACATATGGGTTTACATTTAGGTTGGTAGGTCCTTCTACAATACCCGAGTGGGGTATTGTGTCGAAAGCCTTTGCAAGGTCAAGGTAGGCTGTATGGACTGCCCTTCCCTCAGCAATGGCCTTAGTGACTGTTTTGAAGAAGTCGACCAAGTTCAAAAGGCATGATCTGCCCTTGACCAAGCCAAACTGGGACGGGTCCAATGTCTGCATGTCCCCTATATCTTTGTTTATGAGCTCCATTATGATCCTCTCCATAGCTTTGCAGACTAGACTTGTTAAGCTTATGGGGTGGTAATTACCAGGGTCCGTAGAGGCACCGCCTTTGTGCAGATGTGCACAACTGGACTCTAACCAGGCTGTTGTGCACACTATGGAAATGTAAAGCAGTGATAGGACTAAAGCCCAGGATACTGACCACCACAGTGAAAGTACTGAACCACTACACTATACAGTACTACAGTGTTAGGTCAGTATGAATGGATGTTGACAATTGTGTGCAAAGTATCCCATGCAAAACCTGCAGGCACAGTATACTCCCTGTTGTGTTCACACAAAAAGCATTTGGACAGTAACTACACAACATGGCACAGAAAACACAACCATAAACTGTACGTATTTGTTGAAGGTCACACTCATCCACAAATGTGATGGGCTGCAGAGTTCAACATATGGAAAGCTCACACTGGGCATGCTCACACACTTAGATAAATGAGACATCTTTCACACAACATGCCATGGGAAGGCTGAACTGGGCATGCTCACACACTTAGTCCAAATGTCACTCTTAGCAACTGTGAAAACACACCAGAGGATGCTCATTCCCCTTCCTAGACACTGATCATGTCAGCACCCTATAAGTATATCAGGAGAAAAGGAACCTCCCAGTAATCCGAATAGCGCACTCTGCTAATGCGTCTGTCTTTAGTGTCATAACATAGTTAGGTAGGGGTTTGAATCCGGCAAGTGTGTGTGAAGGGGGATGTGTGTATGAAAGGAACATCCCTTTTGTCAACTGTGTAAGCACACCACAGGATGCTCATTCCACTTTCTAAACTCTGATGATGTCAGCACCCTATAAGTATATCATTGGAAAGAAAATCTCCTAGTAATGCGAATAGCGCGCTCTGCTAATGTGTTTTTCGGTAGTGTCATAACATAGTTAGATAGGAGTTTGAATCTGGCAAGTGTGTGTATGAAAAGAACATCCCTTTTGGCAACTGTGAAAACACACCACAGGATGCTCATTCTACTTTCTAAACTCTGATGATGTCTGCACCCTATATGTATATCAGGGGAAAGGAAATCCCCCAGTAATACGAATAGCATGCTCCGCTAATGTGTCCGTCTCTAGTGTCATAACATAGTTAGGGAGGGGTTTAAATCCAACAAGTGGCAAGTTTGTGTGAAAGGGGATAAGTGTGTATGAAAGGAACATAAGTGTGTGTGAAGGGGGGTAAGTGTGTGTGACAGAAATATCCCTTTTGGCAACTGGAAAAACACACTACAGGATGCACATACCCCTTCTAAATGATATCACAATTATTTATGGCTTTTGATTACAGACATGCCACGTGTGTTTTGCCCACACAGAATGCCCATGTGTGCGGGTTGTTTCTCACAATAATGCATGACATTGATTAAACCAGTTATGGCAATGCAGACATGATGTATGTGTGTGCCAAATACACATATGTACCTGTGACCTTCAATAGTTACCATGTGTGATGCCTGCCACATGTGAATACATGGTATTTGCACAGGGTAACATTATGACTGTGGTCGTCTGTACAGATGCTGCATGTGGGATGTGTATATACAGTGTGAGATGTTGATGCTATCAGCCTAGTGGTGAGGGATACACACCTGGTCTGGGGCATATAGTCTACCTGTTGTTGATGAACAGGTGCTGCATGTTTTCACCTGTTGTGGGAGTGGTAAGACGTTATTCCATAGCAATGCAGTGACCGCATGCTAAGAAACATTCAGCTAGGGTGTTGTAGCTACAGTAATTCATTAGCATTCAGTAATATGTCAGAATCCCTGGTGAGGGTCTGATGCCAACCAAGGTCAGGGTTCTACCAGCCTGTGTCACTTGCTCAGTGATCCCTTCCATGTTCCCTATCATGTATCCCAGTGAGGGACATCCCACAGCAGCTGTGGTGGCATGGACAATGACTGAGTCATATGTGTCCATGCATCTGACTGACCTGTATGCTTGTGTTATGTGGTGGACCATAGTGCCCCATGAGCATATCACTGTGACCTCCACCTTGTCCAGCCTGGTGAGCATGTCCTCACTGTACTGGACAATAAAGTACCTAACACAACTGCAGCAGTAGTGTTGTATAGCTGTACAGACTGTGCTTGTTTGGCACACAGGATTTGTGTGCTATGTGTTATGCGTGCTGTGTGCAGGCCTAACGTATGCATGTGTGCCAGCTGCAGAGGTGTCTGCCAGTCATGCAGGATGCTATCCTTAGGCTCCACGAATGGCCCGGTGTGTTTCCATGCTTGTATTGCTGTCAGTGTAGGTCCACATCAGACTGGTATTGCTGTCACTGTAGTATTTCATGCCACCTGACAGGTTATGCCAGTACTGGGTTCAGAGTGCTTAGTCCACAGTCTGGCCATGTGTTTCCATCTCATACATGTGTTGTACATCCATGGGTAGGGGATAGGGTTGACTGTGTACATGTGGCAGCTGTGACATTACTACATGACTCACATATTCCACAACTGTACCATAGAGGTGACTGACAACTGACCTTTGCACATGCTACCATAGTATTGAGATTGCATTGGTGATTAACAGCACATAGGGCCAATGGTGAACAAGATACATAGGTCCATAGGTTCATACAGGGATGTCTGCCCAGGGCATTTATCCACCTAGCCAGAATGTGTGTGGCTTTCACCAAGCATTGTAAATCTATCTTGCTATGCCCTTTTCCAAGGTTAGTATACTGTGCCTCTGTCTAACAGTGACACATAAGTGATACCCAGGGTGACCCTACGATGTCACATCCAGTCATTAATATCACTCTTGAAGATAGTCATTGAGTGACTCTGCCTAACCTCTATTGGGATAATATTCCAGAATGAAGGGAGCCTCTGAGTTATGAATGTGCCCCTCCAGCATGTCCTATGTATATCACTCCTGAGGTTCCAGTCTTTCCAGCGTGTATCCTGATGGGATCTGGATATTCTGAGGTGCAGCATGGCCATTAAGTGAGGGTTTGACATGGCTTTATATGTCAGGCACAGATTGCCTATGAAGAGGCAGTATGCCACTGAGTAGAGCTTCTGTTTCTTCAACCAGTCAGTATGTGGCATCTATTTGAGCCCTTTGATCCTCTTGTCGAGGTACGTATGTGGTCTTTCCAGTTGCTGCAGGTATCTGGTAAGGTGCATGCCGACAGGGTCATTATAGTCAATTATGGGCATGATGAGGGATGAGTAAAGAGGCACAATGTCCTCCCCTGATCTACATGTGGATCCCATCATGATGATGTGGCCCATATAAAATGTTTTCCTAACCACTTTGTCCATGTTGTTGTCAAATGGTAGAATGCTAATGACCTGTGTACCCCAAGGTCCATAATTCCTTCATCTGCACTTAATGGATTAATACATATGTGGAACTTTGTGGTCACTTTGTGTTTGACAAAGGGGATGACTATACGCTTTTTGTCATTCACCTTGAGGCCATGGCTGTGGCACAAGTCGTGTGCAAGAGGCCCATTTGGAGGATGCGTGTGTTAGCTGGAGAGTTGATTATGGCGTCCGGTTTGCAGTCATCTGTGACTTGCTCAGCCACAGTACTTCCATGTTGGCCTGTACCTATGATAAATATATAATGAACATGACAGCTCCCAGGGCTGAGCCTTGTGGGACACCACTTGTAACTGGTTTGAGGCTGACATGGCTCCAGCAATTCTAGCCATGTGTGTTCTGCCCTTGAGCCACTGTGCAATATCCATAGTGACATAGGGGTTAATATGTACACTGGTGAGCTTCCCTAGAATGCACAAGTGGGGTATTGTATCAAAGGCTTATGCAAGGTCCAGGTAGGCTGTGTAGACCTCCTTCCCCTTGACAGTGGCCTTGGTGACTGTTTCAAAGAAATCAAACAGGTTTGAGAGGCAGGATCTGCCATTAACAAAGCCAAACTGTGTATGGTGACATGTCTGTAGGTCCCCAATATCTATATATGTGAGGTTCATGATGATCCTTGCCATAGCTTTGCAGAACAAGCTATTCAGACATATGGGGCGAATAGTGTCCAAGATCTGTTAAGGCACCACCTGAATATAGAGAGACCACTGTTGCTGTACGCCACTCTTTGGCCACATATCGTGTAGTAAGGCTGGGATTGAACAGTAGTGTTATGTCTGGGTGTAGCTCTTCTTGTGGTTCATATAGGACACAGCCTGGGACACTGTCTGGTCCCATTGATGCAGTGTTTATTGCTTTGGAGAGGGCAGCTCTTACCTCAGCATCTGTGATGTCAGGGGGGACAGCACTCTGCTGGGAGACATATTTGCCCTTTTGGTGTGGTGGGGGGGAGAAGGTAGCAGTGAACCTGTCCACTAGGATGATGGCAATGTCTGTGTGTTTTGTATTTCGTGTGACATCTTAGATTACCTCTGAGCATATCTGGGTATTACCACCCAGGTTCCTAACATAACTACAGAAAGCCTTGTGATTATCCTCAGTGGCTTGTGGAATCTTCTCTCAAAGATGGCCTTAGACAATCGTATGAGTGCCTGTAGTTGTCTTTTAATACTCATCAGTGATGCCTTCACATTTTGGGAGTTTGTTGTATCATGTAGTGGCTTCATACTTCTATTGTATAGTTTGTTTATGGCTGGTGTCCAGCACACAGGACGTCTGCCTTTGGAGGATTGGGTCATGCTTTCATATGTGGTTGCATGATCCATGCATTCCTGAATGTGTCCATAGAATGCCTTTATACAGGTATCTGCAGTCTGTTCCATATTTTCAACAGGCCTGGGGCCTTTAAAGGTTTCCACATCATTTATGAGGGGTGTGAACATGCTTGACATGAGCTGTTGACTGACGTCCCGCCCTCCAGACTGAGCAAGGTGAGGGTCACATTTAGCTACCTGTCGGGTGATAGAATGTGCCACATAACACAGGCACACAGGTCATTCAACAGCAAGTAAAAGTATGAGGCAGTCATTGTCCATGCTGGTGCAAACAACCTGAGACGTACCTCCCTGGACCACATGGAAAGAGACACAGAGGAGCTCTTACAGCACCCTCTCAAACCCAGGACTCCCACACAGCCTTCATGCTCACACAGGAGAGTATAGATTTCTCTGCAAACACCATCATACTGGGTGACGTCAGCTACCCAAACATAGACTGTGAACATTACACAAGCCACAATACCCAAGCTCTAGGGTTCCCATAGATCAGACACTCTTTAGCTATGGAACAGGTAATCAACCTTCCCACAAGAGGGGCAGATATACTAGACCTAATCATCACAAACATGAGTACAAAATGCTCACCACTGGAAGTATATCCCTCATTGTTGCAATCGAACCATATACTAATCACACTGGAGTACTGGATCCCCACATATGCAAACCTCGAACACATCGATGTGTGTGTGGGAAATGCCCTATTAGCAACTGTGACAATACACTACAGGATGCAGATTCCCCTTTTGAAACACTGATGATGTCAGGACTCTATAACTATATTACCTGAATTAAAGTCCTCCAGGAATTTGTATAGCACGCTCTGCTAATGTGTTTTCTCTGGTGTCACAACATAGTTAGGTAGGAGTTTGAATCCTGCAAAGGGAATGTATGAGTGGGGTTTGTGTGTGTGCATAATGCTGGGACGGATAAGTGCCTTTTGCCAACTGGGAGAACACACTACAGGGTGCACATCCCTCCTCCTACACACAGATGATGTCAGCACCCTCCAAGTACAGCATTAGAAAGAACTTCTCTCACTAATGCAAATAGCACACTCTGCTAATGTGTCTGCCTCTACTGTCATAACACAGTTAGGTAGGGGTTTGAATCTTGCAAATGGAAAGTATGTGTTTTACTGTGGGTAGGGTTAGTGTGTGTGCACAATGGTGGGGTGGGATGTGGCTTTTGCCAAATGGGGCTATGCACTGCAGGGTGCACATTTCCCTTAACAAGCAGTGATGTTGACAGCACCCTATACAAACAAAACTACAAAAGAGAAGGTGGTGGTACCAATAAAACATGTAAGGTAACACTTCTTCAAGTAATGTCCACAAAATGAAGTAGGATAAACGAACAATCCTTTTACTCTATACAAACAACATGACAACAGACAACTGCCAGTACTCAGTATAGTGTTACATGCTACTGTAACACACACATGTACCAGAATATACCTAGATAGTGTTTTGAAGCCTGAATGTGGCAAGTGTGTGGATGTGGGATGTGTCTGTGTGTGCATTTCCGTATGGGAAACATGTTTGATGTGGCAATCAGGGTACCACAGTACCTGATGCACATTACACCTTTGACCTAATGAGGTCGCCTGGCCTTACTACAGGATATGTACCTGAACAGTGCCATACATACACAGTGGTCCCACACCAATGAGGGGTAACCTCTACTGACCCTGGTAACTACTGCATCATATGCACAACTGGCTTTGTGTTCTAAGCTATGGAAGTTTTAAGTATGGGCAACATGTACAGCAATATTACATATGTATATATTTCAGGACTATGTACACACAACCTATTTCATGGACATACCTATAGATAGTGAACTATGATACATTTGGAGGTGTCACAGTAAACACAGTATTAACCTGCTACTTTGCATTACCTGTGTTTGTGGCAGCTGTTGCTGTGTCAGTGGTGCTGCTTGCTGCTTGCTGTTTGCTGCTGCTGCTGCTGGTTTTGCTGCTGGCTGTCTGTATAGTTTTTTGTTATTTCTCTCTCTGTCTCTCTCTCTCTTTCTCAGTAGGTTTTGTGCAATGACTGTATTGCATGTGTGGAGTGTGGGTATTGGATGCTTTTGTAGGTATCTGCATAGGTCCATGTGATGGCCTCTGCACCAATTGTAAGGCAGCATTGGCTAATTGCATACAGCCAGTTGTGTACTGATTGCATGTCTCACTGTGATTTCAGGACAGTGCTATAAAAGGGTATGTGAGATAGGCGTTTCAGATTGTAAGGGCGTGGACCATGCTGGTATGCTGTTGACAATGTTCTGTGAGTGTGAAGGTTAGTTCATCTCTCATGCTTCATGCTGTGTTGTGAATTCAGGTTGCTGCATTTCTCTCGCCTGTTCCCTGTAGTGAGTGTGTATGCATACTGACACCTACGACTATATTTCATATGTATTGCTATATATACATATGTGTACATATACATACTTTCATATATGTACATTAGCTGACAATATTGGGTACAAGCTAACAATTTGCAGGGCTGTTTCTGTTAACACTACACTAGTATGGGAATCCAGTAATTGGGACAGTAAAAGTCTGCCTGACATGCTTTGGGTAGTACACATACTATATTGCCTTTATCTTCATTCCTACTATTACATGTTCCACTTATTTAGCACTATATTCCTGTATGAGAGTCATGGCTTACTGGTAGGTCATACAGACTAGTGTTACAATGGTCTTGTGGTAGGGCCTACTAGTATGCTTATATTTAGCTTTCAAACTGAGTATAGGGCCTATCAATCAGAGTGCAGGGGGCACCTTTAAGCAGTTAAAGGGGTTAGTAGGTCTCACAGGAGTCAGGCTGTGTTGCAGATTCTGGTTGTTGCATTTATCTTCACTGTTTCCTGTAGTTAGTGTGTATGGATACTGACACCTACCACTATATTTCATATGTATTAATATATATATATATATATATATATATATATATATATATATATATATATATATATGTATGTGTACATATACATACTTTCATATATGAACATTACCTCACATTATTATGTACAAGCTAACAATTAGCATGGCTGTTTCCGTGAACACTAAACTAGTGTGGGGATCCAGTAATTCAGGCATTAAAATCTACCTGACATGCTTTGGGTAGTACACATCATATATTACCTTTCTATTGATTCCTACTATTACATGTTATATTTATTTTAGCACTATGATCTTGTATGAGAGTCATGGCTTAGTGGTAGGTCATACAGACTAGTGTTACCAGGGTCCTGGGTTTGAGACTGACAGTGGGAATTTATTTTTCTTTCGAAATGAGTACAGGACCTGTCAATCAAAAGTGCCAAAGGCACTTTTAAGCATTAAAACCAGGTCTGCTTTGCTGAGCTCACATGCGCACTGGCGGTGAGCTCCACGCACAAGCACACCCACTATTTTCTTTGAAAGAAAAGAAAAGGGGTGACAGGAAAGTGGTGAAAAGGGGTCACAAAGAGGGTAAGACAGTAGGGAAACAAGCTTGGTATTTGCAGGAAGGATGTAGGTGAGACCCATAGCTGCCCATGTCTTTCTCAGCAACAGCTGTGCATTTGTATGCAATTTGGTATGACATTTGGAACCTTCCACCCCTGAGAGAGGTGTCAGGACAACATTAATACCTGTTGTACAGCCAATTGTAATTAACAGTTTCGATGTCCAGCGGACATGTGTGCAACATGGACAGCTATGTATGGGGCGTAATTTTTTTGTGGGTACAGAGAGCCCTTTTTTTGTTTTTTTATCAGGTGAGAGTGGTATGTCAGGTGAGGTAGTCGGTATAGCTGGGGAGGTAGGTTGGGTAGGTTAACAGACAAGACGCATACAGGGGCGGTGTATGACACATGTGGGGGGGTTACACAATTGACGGGGACGGAGGTTGGGATATCCATGGCACATGAGCCCACAGATGGCAACAGTGGAACTGATATCCCCACGCATAGGCAGTTGCCACTGTTCCTTCACAGCCCAGGATGGGGCTGTGCTGGGGGCTGTGCGGGTGGGACAATGGGCAAGCCCATAAGCTATGCCACCCAGGCCTCAAGCTGGCATAGGGGCCCAAGGACAGAGTCTTGGATCTCCCTTTGCACCACAGACCGGACACCTTGGAGGGTGAGTGGACGTGCTCCTCTGGCCACACTTGCAGAGGGGGGACGGGCCCCATCCCCTGCAGTGCTTCCACCCGAAGGTGGCACAGGGCCACCGGAGGAGGGTCCAGCCTGGGCACTAGTGCCAGGTGCACTCGCCAGCTGAGGTGGGAGAGGTGAGTCTGCTGGGACCTGCCTTCCCAAGCGTTCTAGATTTGTGTGTATGTTATGTTAGTTTGGGTTAGTGGCATATTATTCCATTCAAATTAGTTGTAACAGCATGCATTGGTATTCCCATTAAACAAACACCCAAATATTAACACCATTGAACAACGGGCATATCAATATCACATGCATTATTTGAACAGAAATACACAATTGAACAACATGCAGGGTTGGTTAATGGCAACAGGCCATCAGGTTTGCCGGTTTGCAGGTATGACCAGGGCACATGCAACAACAGACATGCATATATTTTTGAAACAGGACAAATGTCCATGGTTAATGAAATGTTCACATACCAATATTTAGTGGTTTTTTTAATTTGCAATTATAGGGTGGGGTGGAGAAAGAAAATGATGACACATTCATAAATTATACATTGATATACATTTGTAATAGAAACATAATTAACTTGTGGGTGATACTTTCCCACTGATTCTTACTTGACTGTCATGCTAGACCTGTTACAGATACATCACTATCCTAGTTATTTTGAATTTGATCAGATACATCATCCTGCTACACTTTGATGACAGGGCAGGGGACAGCTATGGATGTTTAGTATGTCAGACAATCATTCATTCTATCTGCAAATTGCTGACTGTGATCACCATATACAGAGTTTGGCCTGAACATTCAAGAGTCAGACACACTGAAATCAGTTTGGGATGTTAAGTTTTAATTCCCACATGCATTTATTTCTGTAGAACCACACTGAAGCTTATATATTCAGGTGCTATTACTACGTTATTCATTGATACATGACCCTTTCTGTCACTCTCACACATCCTGCAATTTCACAGTTCAGGTTGGTACTTCTAGGCTTTGTTCACATATTAGACCTGTGGGGATTTCAACACTTTCCAGCAGCCTCACTTCTGTCATGATTCAGCATTTCAACAGGGGATATATCTCACCTGTGATTACCTCAGCTTCTGAAGCTGTACTCTTGAGACTACTGCAGGTTATACTACATTTAATTGATGTTGGGACATCTGTATTACAGCGCTATTTATTTCTATCACTTATATTCCCAGTTTCACTTGCATACTGATGAACTTGTTGCAGCCATACCTGCAGACTTTTACTTGCTGCTTGCACATTCTATTACTTTTAATCAATACACTGCAGTGTTCTGCTACGTGCTACACTATAATATTTATTTACAAGTACTAGGTGGGGTTACTAACCTGCATGGTGGAGCAGCACCAGCCTCCACTCATGTGCCATTCGATTCAGAGCGGACACCTGCAGCTGTAATACAAAACAAGTAATATTGGAATACACATCTCCTTGGTATCAGCTAGTTGAATTCCTTACATACATAAGTAAAATGTAACTTACTCAGTAGTGGGGTTGGGCATATCCCGGCCTCCTGGATCCATTGGGTCAACTGGTCTTGCTTACGTCGCTTCAGGTCCGCATGGTGGTGACGGACCTGCTCACCAGTGCGTGGAATGCCAGTAGCACTGGTCAGATCATGAGCCAACTGGTCCCATGCCTCCACCCTGTACGCACCCCATGAGACCTGGCCCTGCATGAGTTGGGCCTCATGATGGTGAACTAGGAGCCAGACCATGTATCTGGACTCCTCAATGCCCCACCGCTGTGCTCGAAAGCAACATCCTCCCTAATCCACTCATTCTGCCTGCAGGTCTATTCTACAATCGTTTATGCTGTGTATTCCCACCTATGGGGCTTATATATGCCGATTTTCCCGCACATTTCTATGATTGGCCGGTTTAGAATTGTATCTACTTCACAGAAACTGCTTTGTCATGATCCATTTTGGCTTACATCCTATTTATATGCTATTTCTGCATTTCTAAGTACTGCTGTCATGGCTTAGTGGTTTAGTACCTTGACTCTAGTGCATGGTATCCTGGGTTTGAATCTGACCACTGAATTTTAAATTTTATGACTGTCTAGAAATGACTTCAGGACCTGTCAATCAATCATGCCAAAAGCACTTTTAAACACTTTAAAACCAGGTCTGCGCTCGTTTGCGCGGAGCTCACGCATGCGCACCACCGTTTAGCTTGTGGGTGCGTCGCGCAAACGGTGTGCGCTGGGTTACACCTTAATTGGCTAGTAACACACATGTTAAACTAAGCACAGCTAGTTGCACACAGTTTGAGGCTGTTAAACCAGTCCTTAGCTATGGGCAAGCAGTTTGCAGTTTGTGAAACACTACTTAGCTACGGGCACTCTGTCTCACTGCAGCTTAGCTATCAGTACATTTCTAAATATTTTTATTATTGTATTACTTGAAAACATATGCTCCATTTCATTCCATTTTACAAAAGGGAATACTTTTACATTTGTACAATACTGTCAGGGGCCTTTTTAGTGCTTATTTACAAAAAAAAAAGGTTGTTGTGTATGAGGCAGTCATTGTCCATGCTGGTGCAAACAACCTGAGATGTACCTCCCTGGACCACATGGAAAGAGACACAGAGGAGCTCTTACAGCACCCTCTCAAACCCAGGACTCCCACACAGCCTTCATGCTCACACAGGAGAGTATAGATTTCTCTGCAAACACCATCATACTGGGTGACGTCAGCTACCCAAACATAGACTGTGAACATTACACAAGCCACAATACCCAAGCTCTAGGGTTCCCATAGATCAGACACTCTTTAGCTATGGAACAGGTAATCAACCTTCCCACAAGAGGGGCAGATATACTAGACCTAATCATCACAAACATGAGTACAAAATGCTCACCACTGGAAGTATATCCCTCATTGTTGCAATCGAACCATATACTAATCACACTGGAGTACTGGATCCCCCACATATGCAAACCTCGAACACATCGATGTGTGTGTGGGAAATGCCCCTATTAGCAACTGTGACAATACACTACAGGATGCAGATTCCCCTTTTGAAACACTGATGATGTCAGGACTCTATAACTATATTACCTGAATTAAAGTCCTCCAGGAATTTGTATAGCGCGCTCTGCTAATGTGTTTTTCTCTGGTGTCATAACATAGTTAGGTAGGAGTTTGAATCCTGCAAAGGGAATGTATGAGTGGGGTTTGTGTGTGTGCATAATGCTGGGACGGATAAGTGCCTTTTGCCAACTGGGAGAACACACTACAGGGTGCACATCCCTCCTCCTACACACAGATGATGTCAGCACCCTCCAAGTACAGCATTAGAAAGAACTTCTCTCACTAATGCAAATAGCACACTCTGCTAATGTGTCTGCCTCTACTGTCATAACACAGTTAGGTAGGGGTTTGAATCTTGCAAATGGAAAGTATGTGTTTTACTGTGGGTAGGGTTAGTGTGTGTGCACAATGGTGGGGGTGGGATGTGGCTTTTGCCAAATGGGGCTATGCACTGCAGGGTGCACATTTCCCTTAACAAGCAGTGATGTTGACAGCACCCTATACAAACAAAACTACAAAAGAGAAGGTGGTGGTACCAATAAAACATGTAAGGTAACACTTCTTCAAGTAATGTCCACAAAACGAAGTAGGATAAACGAACAATCCTTTTACTCTATACAAACAACATGACAACAGACAACTGCCAGTACTCAGTATAGTGTTACATGCTACTGTAACACACACATGTACCAGAATATACCTAGATAGTGTTTTGAAGCCTGAATGTGGCAAGTGTGTGGATGTGGGATGTGTCTGTGTGTGCATTTCCGTATGGGAAACATGTTTGATGTGGCAATCAGGGTACCACAGTACCTGATGCACATTACACCTTTGACCTAATGAGGTCGCCTGGCCTTACTACAGGATATGTACCTGAACAGTGCCATACATACACAGTGGTCCCACACCAATGAGGGGTAACCTCTACTGACCCTGGTAACTACTGCATCATATGCACAACTGGCTTTGTGTTCTAAGCTATGGAAGTTTTAAGTATGGGCAACATGTACAGCAATATTACATATGTATATATTTCAGGACTATGTACACACAACCTATCTCATGGACATACCTATAGATAGTGAACTATGATACATTTGGAGGTGTCACAGTAAACACAGTATTAACCTGCTACTTTGCATTACCTGTGTTTGTGGCAGCTGTTGCTGTGTCAGTGGTGCTGCTTGCTGCTTGCTGTTTGCTGCTGCTGCTGCTGGTTTTGCTGCTGGCTGTCTGTATAGTTTTTTGTTATTTCTCTCTCTGTCTCTCTCTCTCTTTCTCAGTAGGTTTTGTGCAATGACTGTATTGCATGTGTGGAGTGTGGGTATTGGATGCTTTTGTAGGTATCTGCATAGGTCCATGTGATGGCCTCTGCACCAATTGTAAGGCAGCATTGGCTAATTGCATACAGCCAGTTGTGTACTGATTGCATGTCTCACTGTGATTTCAGGACAGTGCTATAAAAGGGTATGTGAGATAGGCGTTTCAGATTGTAAGGGCGTGGACCATGCTGGTATGCTGTTGACAATGTTCTGTGAGTGTGAAGGTTAGTCCATCTCTCATGCTTCATGCTGTGTTGTGAATTCAGGTTGCTGCATTTCTCTCACCTGTTCCCTGTAGTGAGTGTGTATGCATACTGACACCTACGACTATATTTCATATGTATTGCTATATATACATATGTGTACATATACATACTTTCATATATGTACATTAGCTGACAATATTGGGTACAAGCTAACAATTTGCAGGGCTGTTTCTGTTAACACTACACTAGTATGGGAATCCAGTAATTCGGACAGTAAAAGTCTGCCTGACATGCTCTGGGTAGTACACATACTATATTGCCTTTATCTTCATTCCTACTATTACATGTTCCACTTATTTAGCACTATATTCCTGTATGAGAGTCATGGCTTACTGGTAGGTCATACAGACTAGTGTTACAATGGTCTTGTGGTAGGGCCTACTAGTATGCTTATATTTAGCTTTCAAACTGAGTATAGGGCCTATCAATCAGAGTGCAGGGGGCACCTTTAAGCAGTTAAAGGGGTTAGTAGGTCTCACAGGAGTCAGGCTGTGTTGCAGATTCTGGTTGCTGCATTTATCTTCACTGTTTCCTGTAGTTAGTGTGTATGGATACTGACACCTACCACTATATTTCATATGTATTAATATATATATATATATATATATATATATATATATATATATATATATATATATATATATATATGTATGTGTACATATACATACTTTCATATATGAACATTACCTCACATTATTATGTACAAGCTAACAATTAGCATGGCTGTTTCCGTGAACACTAAACTAGTGTGGGGATCCAGTAATTCAGGCATTAAAATCTACCTGACATGCTTTGGGTAGTACACATCATATATTACCTTTCTATTGATTCCTACTATTACATGTTATATTTATTTTAGCACTATGATCTTGTATGAGAGTCATGGCTTAGTGGTAGGTCATACAGACTAGTGTTACCAGGGTCCTGGGTTTGAGACTGACAGTGGGAATTTATTTTTCTTTCGAAATGAGTACAGGACCTGTCAATCAAAAGTGCCAAAGGCACTTTTAAGCATTTAAAACCAGGTCTGCGCTCGTTTGCGCGGAGCTCACGCATGCGCACTGGCGGTGAGCTCCACGCACACAAGCGCACACCCGCACTATTTTCTTTGAAAGAAAAGAAAAAGGGGTGACAGGAAAGTGGTGAAAAAGGGGTCACAAAGAGGGTAAGACAGTAGGGAAACAAGCTTGGTATTTGCAGGAAGGATGTAGGTGAGACCCATAGCTGCCCATGTCTTTCTCAGCAACAGCTGTGCATTTGTATGCAATTTGGTATGACATTTGGAACCTTCCACCCCTGAGAGAGGTGTCAGGACAACATTAATACCTGTTGTACAGCCAATTGTAATTAACAGTTTCGATGTCCAGCGGACATGTGTGCAACATGGACAGCTATGTATGGGGCGTAATTTTTGTGGGTACAGAGAGCCCTTTTTGTTTTTATCAGGTGAGAGTGGTATGTCAGGTGAGGTAGTCGGTATAGCTGGGGAGGTAGGTTGGGTAGGTTAACAGACAAGACAGACAAGACGCATACAGGGGCGGTGTATGACACATGTGGGGGGGTTACACAATTGACGGGGACGGAGGTTGGGATATCCATGGCACATGAGCCCACAGATGGCAACAGTGGAACTGATATCCCCACGCATAGGCAGTTGCCACTGTTCCTTCACAGCCCAGGATGGGGCTGTGCTGGGGGCTGTGCGGGTGGGACAATGGTCAAGCCCGTAAGCTATGCCACCCGGGCCTCAAGCTGGCATAGGGGCCCAAGGACAGAGTCTTGGATCTCCCTTTGCACCACAGACCGGACACCTTGGAGGGTAAGTGGACGTGCTCCTCCGGCCACACTTGCAGAGGGGGGACGGGCCCCATCCCCTGCAGCGCTTCCACCCGAAGGTGGCACAGGGCCACCGGAGGAAGGTCCAGCCTGGGCACTAGTGCCAGGTGCACTCGCCAGCTGAGGTGGGAGAGGTGAGTCTGCTGGGACCTGCCTTCCCAAGCGTTCTAGGTTTGTGTGTATGTTATGTTAGTTTGGGTTAGTGGCATATTATTCCATTCAAATTAGTTGTAACAGCATGCATTGGTATTCCCATTAAACAAACACCCAAATATTAACACCATTGAACAACGGGCATATCAATATCACATGCATTATTTGAACAGAAATACACAATTGAACAACATGCAGGGTTGATTAATGGCAACAGGCCATCAGGTTTGCCGGTTTGCAGGTATGACCAGGGCACATGCAACAACAGACATGCATATATTTTTGAAACAGGACAAATGTCCATGGTTAATGAAATGTTCACATACCAATATTTAGTGGTTTTTTTAATTTGCAATTATAGGGTGGGGTGGAGAAAGAAAATGATGACACATTCATAAATTATACATTGATATACATTTGTAATAGAAACACAATTAACTTGTGGGTGATTCTTTCCCACTGATTCTTACTTGACTGTCATGCTAGACCTGTTACAGATACATCACTATCCTAGTTATTTTGAATTTGATCAGATACATCATCCTGCTACACTTTGATGACAGGGCAGGGGACAGCTATGGATGTTTAGTATGTCAGACAATCATTCATTCTATCTGCAAATTGCTGACTGTGATCACCATATACAGAGTTTGGCCTGAACATTCAAGAGTCAGACACACTGAAATCAGTTTGGGATGTTAAGTTTTAATTCCCACATGCATTTATTTCTGTAGAACCACACTGAAGCTTATATATTCAGGTGCTATTACTACGTTATTCATTGATACATGACCCTTTCTGTCACTCTCACACATCCTGCAATTTCACAGTTCAGGTTGGTACTTCTAGGCTTTGCTCACATATTAGACCTGTGGGGATTTCAACACTTTCCAGCAGCCTCACTTCTGTCATGATTCAGCATTTCAACAGGGGATATATCTCACCTGTGATTACCTCAGCTTCTGAAGCTGTACTCTTGAGACTACTGCAGGTTATACTACATTTAATTGATGTTGGGACATCTGTATTACAGCGCTATTTATTTCTATCACTTATATTCCCAGTTTCACTTGCATACTGATGAACTTGTTGCAGCCATACCTGCAGACTTTTACTTGCTGCTTGCACATTCTATTACTTTTAATCAATACACTGCAGTGTTCTGCTACGTGCTACACTATAATATTTATTTACAAGTACTAGGTGGGGTTACTAACCTGCATGGTGGCGCAGCCGCACCAGCCTCCACTCATGTGCCATTCGATTCGCAGAGCGGACACCTGCAGCTGTAATACAAAACAAGTAATATTGGAATACACATCTCCTTGGTATCAGCTAGTTGAATTCCTTACATACATAAGTAAAATGTAACTTACTCAGTAGTGGGGCGTTGGGCATATCCCGGGCCTCCTGGATCCATTGGGTCAACTGGTCTTGCTTACGTCGCTTCAGGTCCGCATGGTGGTGACGGACCTGCTCACCAGTGCGTGGAATGCCAGTAGCACTGGTCAGATCATGAGCCAACTGGTCCCATGCCTCCACCCTGTACACACCCCATGAGACCTGGCCCTGCATGAGTTGGGCCTCATGATGGTGAACTAGGAGCCAGACCATGTATCTGGACTCCTCAATGCCCCACCGCTGTGCTCGAAAGCAACATCCCTCCCCTAATCCACTCATTCTGCCTGCAGGTCTATTCTACAATCGTTTATGCTGTGTATTCCCACCTATGGGGCTTATATATGCCGATTTTCCCGCACATTTCTATGATTGGCCGGTTTAGAATTGTATCTACTTCACAGAAACTGCTTTATCATGATCCATTTTGGCTTACATCCTATTTATATGCTATTTCTGCATTTCTAAGTACTGCTGTCATGGCTTAGTGGTTTAGTACCTTGACTCTAGTGCATGGTATCCTGGGTTTGAATCTGACCACTGAATTTTAAATTTTATGACTGTCTAGAAATGACTTCAGGACCTGTCAATCAATCATGCCAAAAGCACTTTTAAACACTTTAAAACCAGGTCTGCGCTCGTTTGCGGAGCTCACGCATGCGCACCACCGTTTAGCTTGTGGGTGCGTCGCGCAAACGGTGTGCGCTGGGTTACACCTTAATTGGCTAGTAACACACATGTTAAACTAAGCACAGCTAGTTGCACACAGTTTGAGGCTGTTAAACCAGTCCTTAGCTATGGGCAAGCAGTTTGCAGTTTGTGAAACACTACTTAGCTACGGGCACTCTGTCTCACTGCAGCTTAGCTATCAGTACATTTCTAAATATTTTTATTATTGTATTACTTGAAAACATATGCTCCATTTCATTCCATTTTACAAAAGGGAATACTTTTACATTTGTACAATACTGTCAGGGGCCTTTTTAGTGCTTATTTACAAAAAAAAAAGGTTGTTGTGTGGGCTCAAACCTTGCCTGCCTGCTCTCAAGCTGACAACTCTACCGCTATGCTATTACTTCTTGGCTTACTTTGCATATTTAGTTCTTATATCCTTTTCCACTTATTGCTAACTGCAGTTGCACTAGTAGCACACCCGCTCACACGAGCGCACATAGTAGCACACATTTACGGGGTTTAAAAACAATAAAACAGTTTTTATTTTCATTTTACAACATCTGTTCACTTGCATGTGGCATTGGCATGTGTTGTGTAGTGTGGTTATTCACATTTCCATGGCTTCCCTCGTGGCTGTTTACTTTCAGCCATTCTAGACTTCTGGGGGCGTGTCTACAGACACGCCCCCTACTCTCTTACATGGACCGTGTAAGAGTTACAGTGTGATTCAGCATGCCTCATGCACCTCATGCATATGCATGACATGCTGACATCTCACCGTTTAACTGCAGCCTCCGTGTAAGAGTTATAACTCTTACACGGAGGCTTCCTAAATCCTGCCCATGGCAGATTATAAGTTGTGTATAATGTATGCAACTGGGAGTGTGTCAGTATGGTTTGTGATGTAAAATGCTTGCAACTTGGATTGTGTCTGTGTGGTTTGTTTTTATTTGTATAAATGCATGATTGCCTATGTAGTAAGTGTTGATTTAATAAAGATGTTTCTTGTTTAAAAAAATACAGGAATTGAATAGTGCATGTAACGTTGCTTAGGTTATATGATATGTAGCAATATATGTGATGTACTATGTTTGTTATGTTATTTATAGTGTGATTACTTTTATATGAATGTAAATTTGCCTGTCACAAGTGATAATTCAATAAAGGTGTTTGTAAAAAAAAAAAAGAACATAGTGACCTTAGGTAATATGGCTAGGGGCATAACAATGGCATCTAGCAAGCTGCATAAGACACATTTTAGTTGTATATGGAATACTGGGCAAGGCGGGTTTTCTTTGAGATACGAGAGAATATATTCCCAGAGTTGAGAGCTGAGGATATAGAAGCAGTGATGTATGCAGTGAAGCTTGTTTTTTGGAGTTGGTAATAAGGGAGCAGAATTATCATGATTCCTGAGATTGTAGGATGGGAACTGTCATATTAGTTAAGTTAAGGGGAGAATGTTTTTTTAAATATAAATTTAAATAGTTGGGAGCCTAACAAGAAGCAAGCGTTTTGCTTGTCTAGGAGCCATTTTGCTTTTCCTAGTGTTTTGCAGTAGTGTTCATGCTTAAGGGAGAGAGTGATAAACCTGCAGATTTTATTGGAGATTGATTGCCTTTGAGTGGCATTTGTCTTTGATGAATGTAAGGAGCCATTTTGCTTTTCCTAGTGTTTTGCAGTAGTGTTCATGCTTAAGGGAGAGAGTGATAAACCTGCAGATTTTATTGGAGATTGATTGCCTTTGAGTGGCATTTGTCTTTGATGAATGTATTACCAAAAATGGATATATTCCAGTTGAAAAAGGAAGGATGCCTTTACTCATAGCTGATATAGATGCATTGAATAGACATGGAGATAGTCTGCTGGCCCAGAATAACAGTGAGTTACCTTTGTGGGTTTGAGATGGAGAGTTAAGCTAAGAGATTGGTCTAGCCATTGACCCATGTATTTAGACCCAGATATTTGAAAATTCTAGTGTTTTCTAAGGCACTGCTGCTATGATCAAATATTTGTAGCTGAATGAGTTTTGTGGACCTTCTATTTGGCACCAAAAGTCAAGATTTTTTTTGTATGTGTTAAGAAGTAGGTTTATGGTCTTAATCCATTGTGTAAGAGAGAGGAAATCAGGCTGAAGGTCTTTTTCCAGTGCTATGAAGACTGATTTGACCAGAATAGCACCATGTCATCTGCATAAAGTAGTAGAGGAAAGCAAGAGAGGTCAAGAGGAAGTTTACTGAAAAAGGGGGTCAAGGACAGAGCCTTGTAGGACACCTTTTCTGAGATTAACTGAAGGAGACAGGATGAGAACTGCACTTATTACTTTTATTATCTTATTATATTAATATTATTATTTTATTATTATATTATTACTTATTATTAACTTAATTGCTAGCCAACTCATTTCACATGAAAATGAAGTCTTTCTGAAATCATTCTCATTTTAGTTAGTAACCATAGCAAATGTTTATACTTTGGCATATATATGCAAATATACAGTAAATAATATTGAAACACAAAGACTATCATTTCTTGTAAACCATTTATTGTCTATAAAAGTTATGTCTGTAACTCCTGTAATATGATTTCATATGTGCATTGCAATTAGAGAAAAATATGAATCAAGATATTATTTGAAACATAATTAAAACTAAGTTGAATTTTTCCTTGCAGGCTCTTTTGTTTTATCTGTCCCTGTTGTAGTTTATCAAAAGCTGGATACAGGAAATTGGTATGGACCACAGACATACTGCATCGAGTCATTCCCTTCAGTGTATCACCAGAAGGCCTTCATTCTTTATACATTTCTGGCTGTGTACCTCCTGCCGCTTATCACTATTTGTGTTTGCTATGCCTTCATGCTCAAACGAATGAGTAGACCTGTTGTCGAGCCTATAGATAACAATTACCAGGTAAGTGCATGTCTATACTCATTTTTAAAACATTAAAAATTGCAACATGTAAAGAAAGTTCAGGAATGCTGTTTCCTGTTCATGTCACTTCTCAATGAGTAAAATCATTAAGTACAAGAAAAAAACAGCTATTTTTGGACATGAAATGCATGTTTTTAAGACAGATTTTAAAATTCTGATCCCGGCATTACCTAAATTTTGCTTTAAGTTGCTCAGCCAAAGCCACCATTAGGTAGGCATGTTACTCACATTTTTTATTCTGCACAGTATCTTTCCTAATAATGCAAAACAAATGGCACTAACTCATAAAGCTGCAACAAAGTTCTTTTTTTAACAGTAAGACCTCCTGGTGCAATTATTACTCACACAGATTAATGATCAGAAAGGAAATGCACTGATTATTTACCCATCACTCATTTATGATTCCTAAACCTCTGCACTACAGCTGCTCAGGATTATTCAAAGATCTTACTTACTGGCAATACATTTACCCAGGCTTTACTTAAAGAGTTTACAGTTGCAGGCAGTTCTGTGCTACAGAGACATGTTGCCCTGACTGAGACTCTGGCAACTCGAGACTGATTAGTAACAAGGGTGCTGATGGAACTGGCAGAAGTGAGAGCGGGAAAAACTGGAGGACAGTAGCTCACTCATCCTAGGGAAGGAAGAGGGTCTATATTACTTGATCGAACAGTCAAATGTTCAAAAAAGTAATAATCGACCGCTAAATATCGAAACGTCATAATGTCGATCAGCAAAAAAAAAAAAAACACCCAAACAAACCATTAAAATGCTCTACGTAGGGGGGCAAGTCCCCCTGCACCCCCCATCCCCGCTACTTAAATATACCAACTCCGAGATCGCACTACAGTGCAAACAATGGAAAACTTCCATGTCCACACTGTACGGAGATCTCCATTGAACCGTTCGACATTCTGACGGTTCGATATTTGGGGGTCGATTATTACATGTTCGAACATTTGACTGTTCAGTCACATAATACAGACCCAAGGAAGATGGTCCAGTCCACTGCAATACTGATAAATATTGGAGGACGGATGTCCAGCATGGACCCAAGATTTGTGTTTAGCTCTGCCAGGCTCCAGTTTTACAGTAGCCTTTATTACACATGTGTGGAAGCATGCATATATAAGTGAAGAATGCCCATGTTTCAGCAAGCACAAGTCTGCAGCAGGAGGCAAGATTAGGCCATGAAAAGTGAAACCCCTCTTGATGACCTGGAAGATAGCTGCACTGTCACTGCCTCTTACTCCATTCAAGTAGAATAGCATGTGGTTCCTGTGGTGGGATACACAGGACCCTGTCAAGGGAGCAAAAACAGCATATAAAAAAAGATCTTCCCAATTACTGGCATAAACCAAGTGACTGATTTACAGGCTCCCCATTTATAATAAAATATACATTTTAATATTACCACAGGACTTCATGCTAATTCCTAGCTCTCAGTCTGGGATATCAGAATGCCACTGGCAAGTCATCAACAAATAGAGGGCAAAGATTCTGTCTCTCATAACCATCTTCACTCCCCAATGCTCTCATAAATGAACTCCATTCCCTTTCATTACATCTCTTCTGAATAAACTAAGCATTGTAATATGTCTATTCCACATCCTTAATAATTGCTTTGTAAATTTCCACCAACATTTTCTGCCTCTGCCACCTACTCTATTAGCCCATTTCCTTGTGTCCTTCATTTGTATGGACCTCAAGTCACAGGCCCCTCAGTGAACCAATTTGTACCATCAGGTCTCAGTTCACTTCTAGCTGATTCACCTTTTAATTTTAAGGCTTGTACCTCTTAACACTGACTTCCTCAGACAGTTTTCATATATGTGTCTAGATACTATATTTCAAATTAAACTTTATTTCAAACAACATTTTAACAAGGTAATTGAGTTCACTGAACTGCAGCGTCTTCACCGAGACGTACCTACCTCACCTAGGCATCCTAAACCTAAAGAAATTATATTCCTTCAGTAGCATAAAATTTTCAAAAGGGAGGGGGTAACGTCAAAGTCTGCCTGTTTTCAAAAGTGCTTTATTTGTTTTTATTAAATATAATTTTATAATAATGCTATTTCTTATAGCAATCGTGTCTATGAGTCAGTATTGTAGTGTCTTATCAGTCAACACACATTAGCAGTACTCAAGGCTCATTCTTTTATCCTTTAGCCATATCCTAGTTTATCACTTTTTTCTAGTCCAGTCAGTTATCCTTTTCTTAACCTGTCTTAAACCCCTTCATCTGTACTGGACAGCATGGAATCTTAGTCAGCTGTTTCCCTTTATGTGGCCAGTCTGATAGCATTAGGTATTATGAGACAGTGTAGTAACTGCCTTATGCTTACCAAAAACTCTTTATCACTACCTTGCAGTGATTCAGTATGTGTGAGGTGTTATGTATTTACGTAACTTGGAAGCTATCTTCTCATCTCAGAACACATTTGGTAAGCACAACACATATACACATAGAGCACAGAGCACTTCCACTAAACCAACTTATGTCGAGGTTGTTAAGTGAACACAGCTTAAGCCTCCCAGGCTAAACATTAGTAAATCTCAGATATTGGTATACACAATGCATCCACCTTCACCTTTTGCACCCATACCTAAGACACATATCTGTAAGAGTTACAAGGGTGCAGTCCCAAAGCCCTCATGGCCCACTAAGACGGCATCAGGCCATAATACTGTTTTAGTAATAGGTAACTCTGTTGTAAAGCATATGGATACCATGTTCATCAGGCTGGATAAGAATAGGGTGACAGCTGTCTGAGATGTAATGAGGGCTCTTAGACCCTTACATCCTGGCAAATATGATTATGACCTGATAGTGGTCCATGTAGGGGTGAACAACCTTAGATACTCTACCCAGAGGGACATGCAGAAGGATATGACTGAGCTTGCTATGCATGTGTCTGAGGCAGGAACTACTCTGGTATTGAGAGGTATTTTGCCATCACCCAGAATGATGCCCAGATTCAAAGGCAAGATAATTGACTTTAGTAATTGGCTATGCAGTTGGTATCATACTAGGGGGAAACCTGCTTTGCCAGGGATTGCCTTCACATCTTTTATCAAGGCTTTCGCATTCTGGCTAAAGCCTGTATTGTTCCTATAGTGTCTTTTTTAGGCAGAGTCCATCTGGCGAACATTCCAACCCAGTAAATTCTAATTTGGAGCACATGAATGTGGCGCAACTCAATGTCAAGAGTCATAACAAAGACCTGAACTTGAGCCTTTCCTACAACTTCAACATATTCCTATATGTATAGTTGCAGAATGTGGCTTCAGAGCAGTGAAAGCATTCTCTTTATTCCTGAGTATAATGGCTATCACATGTCCAAACCCAATGGCCTTTTTGGGGGAGTATCACTATTTGTCAAGGATATCATCACCTCACAACAGATTCATTAGGAACACCACATGAGAGTTTCTAGAAGTCTAAATCACCCTAGACAAGACTAATTACCACTTCATAGCTAGCTACAGAACACCCTCTAAGTCCCCTTCTGAGCACAACAACTATCATAGCACATTAGCTGAAATACCCATTAAACCCAAGACCTTTTTGTTGAGGGAATTCAGCTACCCACCAGTAATCTGGCTGACCTACACTGCCAATGGTCAGTATGCCTAGTATTTTATTGACATTATAAATGCTAACTCTCTTTCACAAACAGTTAACCATCTTACTAGGGTCCTCACTATCCTGGATCTAGTCCTCACAGATATGGTCAGTTCTTACACAGCTCCATACGTATCATCTTGTCTTGTTAAATCAGATTGTAATTTAGGGACATTTTCCTGTAAAACTGGTGGTACTTCCCTGTAAATAGCTCCATGTTTAGGGACATCTCAAAAGCAAACCTTCTTTAATTACTTGATGACTTAAATTAATTCTGCTGTAATCCTCCTCGGAAGCATCTTATTGCTAAAGCTGCTACCTATGACTCTGACTTCTACTCCCACTTTAATAGCTGTATTCATAAGGTAGTCCCTGTCTACAACAAATATACTGATAAGTTTAAAAACAAACCCCTCTGGTAGAAAACCCATGTAAATATATTGAATAACAAGGGAAAGAAATTGCTTAATCCTTATAAGAGGTCTCATTCTACATACCTTAACAGCACACTCAAGCAAACTAACAAGAGCTTAAAGGAACCAATAGGAAGCTCAAAGCTGGGAATGAACTAAAAATAGCCACTAAAACCAAGAATAACTACAGATCTTTATTTAACTATGTTAGGAAGTTAAGCAGTGACACACAACAGTATTCAGAGCTAGTCCACAATAGTACTACATTCTCTGACCCAAAGGAAATAGCTAATATCCTAGCTAAAAATTTAGTTCACATTTTACACCACCCACAATTATAGCCATCATACAGGTTCCACAATCCCAACCACCCCCTTTGGTTACTATGGAATAAGTTCTCTTAGCCTTTTGAAAAACTTAGAATTCTTCATTCAGAATCCCTGACAACATACTAGGCTGCCTGATTATCAGTGCCAAATATGGCCTTTCTGAACCCCTACTTCAACTCTTTAATCTGAGTTGCTCCACTGCTTACATTCCTGAAGCCTGGAAAACAGATATCATAATGCCATTACACAAGGGTGGCCACACCACAGACCCTGGAAACTATAGAGCCATAAATCTCACTGACCTCATGTAAAGCTATGGAACTCATTATCTGAGACTTCATTCATTTGGACATTGAAAATCTGTTAACACTGCAGCCTCATCAATTTGACTTTATCAGACGAAGGTCCTGCCTCTTTAACCTTATTAATTACTTTGAAAAAGTAACCGAAGCAGTGGATACTGGTTATGCAGTGCATACATCATATCTAGATCTGGCCAAGCCTTGACACTATTCTCCCTGTAAGCATTATTGATAGACTTGTAAGTCTCAATATAAATCCTTATATTGGGTGATAGCTAGATAACTGGTATGTGACAGAACTCATGTGGTTAGAGTAGAAGATACCACTTCTGAAAGCAAAACAGTTACCACTTGTGTTCCACAGGGCTAAGTTTTAGGCCGTCTCCTATTTGGCATATATTTCTCAGCCCTTCAGGCCAACACTTCTGACCCATGATTAACTAAGTTTGCAGCTGACTGTAAATTGTGTGTTGCTATTCACTCTTCAACTAACTCACAAATGCTCCAACTTGGTTTAGACTATGTTAACAATTGGTGTAAAGACAATAGTCTCAAGTTAAATGTGAAAAAAATGTAGCATTGTTCATTTTGGTAAACAAATCACTTACCATATAGGAGATGTACCCCTCCAATCAGACTGTTGTAAGGGAACTGGGTACTCTTATTCACAATTCCTTATCATTTGACTGTCATGTCTCCACAGTAGTTCCAAAAGCCTTTTATCTAGCCCATCTAATTTCTTAAGACATTTCCACTAAATCTAAAGAAGTCTTAATTCCCCTTTATTCAAAACTTATCAGACCCATTATTGAATATAAAGCACCTTTTGGCATGTATTTATCTAAATAGCTCACACAACTTGAGAGACATCAGAGATTCATAACAAAAAAAAACATCAGTGGCCTCAAAAGTCTTACTTATCAGGAGAGACTGCAAGCCCTTTCTCTGTACTCCATCTTTTATAGACTTCTCCATGGAGATCTATGTCTTGCCTTTCATACCATGAAATATCAAACATTATTTGATCTCTTATTCCTTCACAGAACTAATGGAACATCAAATACTAAGTTAAAGAAACTAAACCATCAGCAGCAGATAAATAAGACATGTTGGTGTGATAGATCCATATCCCACTGTATCCCTCACCTCTGGAACAAACTTCCGGTACATGTCAAACAGAGTAGCACCCTTCTCGCCCTTAAGGTAAACCTAGATAACTGGATGGGCAGCCTCAAATTCTCTCCTGGTCTATCTTGCCTTATCCTCCTTGAGGCTAGATGGACATTTTGGACAGTGTTTCTGGCTAGACTTGAAATGGTCTGTAGACCAACTGCCTAGGACTTACCTATGAACTTGTGAACAAAAGGAATAAATATGAAGTGAAACATATTCATTGTGCTGCTCTTCTATTATCTTTACTGACATAATGTAACTTTCATTCTCACAGGAAATCAAATGCATGGCATCAGCAATCAGTATCACTACACGTCAGTCTCAGGTAGACATCAATAATAGATAACAGATCAGCAAGGTCAGCCTTAGGCCAGTTGGACCAATTTGGCCCAACATGGACCTCCTCCCCTAGGAGGTCCTCTCACTAGGCTGCAACAGGCTCTTTATGTCTTACATGACCCAGGGATTTGCCTGAGAGATAATACAGCAAAGTCCAAGACATTTACCTACTGGTAGTCTTGTACTAGCTACAAGTCTTGTTTGTGGCAGACATTTCCTGTCATGAACTGCAGTGGTGGCTAGTCTGGTATTATTAGTAACCACAGCTTCAAGTCTTTTATAAGGCTCGCAGTCCCATAGTTGTCAGTTGCTGTTGCCAAATGTTCAACAGCATCTTCAACCCAAAACTGATCAGATTAGCCATCTGTTTTTATGTACAGTTCCAGTAATTGCCTCAGAAGAGCAGGCTTAATTTGAGGGCTAACAGAAAAGTACTATGTTTTATTTTGCTATTCTTTTTGGAATGGAGTTCATGAATAGTTGTTAATGAATACGGTTGCAAGAAATGTCTGTGGAATTGTCAGCCTGAGAAAGTATGAAAGCAAACACTAGTAAGCATAAAAAATAGATTCTATGATGTGAAGTTACTTCTGATCACCAGGAAATGTGATAGTATATTATTAGTTCAGCAATATGTTAGTAAAATGGCTTGCTGCAGTCACAGATAGGAACAAAATCCCAGAGAAATCTAATGTGAAAAATGATTCCCTTGGCTGAAAGTGGAAAGACAATAATAGAAACAGTTTGACTCATAGATGTACTACAGGGGTATTGCGGCTTCAGTCACATACAGAATAGGCTGGACAAGCAGAAACCTAATGCAAAAAAATTGTTTGACAAGATTGGGGATGTGTTTTGAGGGGAAGTGTATTAAAGAAAGCTGAAAACAATTGTTTATGTTCTCCCTACAGCCATGCGGTTTCATTAAGGCATTCCAATTTATTCCTAATTGCCAAAACATGATGCTTAGTGACTTTTCTAAATTATCCCTGCATATTTCATATTGTTGCCCTTGTGACCTGGCATATTGCTGGAAAAGATCTGCATATATAATGGTCCATTTATCCAATTTAACAAGTAACTAAATACGTAAAAATATTTATAAGTGTGGTGATATTTGCGGAAAGCTGTTCTAAGAAGAGGCTTGTGATTATTACTATTAATGTTCACTATACTGAGGAGGTTTAATAGTTTTATGTAGTCTTGTGAAACACATTGACTGTAACAAGATCTGAGAATTAATTACATAAGGAAACAAGTATAGGAGATGATTAGAAGCCCATGAAGAAAGAGAGGCTAATAAAGTATAATTTATGTTAGAAGTTTTGCATTCTCATTATGGGTCCCCAGCCTTCTCACAACCATTAACCACAGCTCTATTGTCTTATGTGTCCAGTACTTTCTGGCATCCAAGGACATTGGGCAAGGGAAGCAAGTGCCGGGGACTGGGATGTGTCAAAAGATTTTACCAGGTTTCATGTTTGAAATGAGCTTACTTCAGAGTAGCGTAGTCTGCAGCACCTCTCAAAGGTACTGAATTTATAGAGCACTTTACTAAAAAAGGCAGTTTTATTGATTTGTTTATTTACTTAAGAGGTTTAACCATGGAAGAGCACTGATCCACCTAGACAAGAAGAGTACCTGTACACATACCTCTCAACCTAGAAACATCACAAATCTGGACAAGGCCCACGAAAAAGAGCTACAAATCTGTACACTGATTAGCATAAAATTTACATACATAATAATGTAACCCTGCCCACTCAAGTGGAATTGTGGGATACCAGCTTTCAAACGCAAATTGAAGAACAGACAACCAAAATATGGCACCAGAGTCCCCCTGCAGCCATTGCAATGTCCGATTACCTGGCTATTTTGCCACATTTACCATAAACACTAATGAGCATACTGCTTTACTTCTACAATGATTATTTGGATTTTATATTTACATTTTATACCACAAATTGCACAATGCACAAACACTAATAGACATATGCTAAACAAAGCAATAATGTCTCACAATGAAAATAGACTTAGCATTAAATCTTCTCTGCCCTTGAAACTCACATTCTTTGAAACAGAATTGAAATCCACACCACATCCAAAAAAATGCATCTGGCCAGTGGTGAATAAATATTACCATAGGCCCCTTGCACACAAAACAAGAAACATACATGTGTTTTTTGATACACTTTCTTGACTTTATTAAATTATATTCCTTGTATAATACAGCACACTTGTCAGACTTAGAGCACATTTTAAATTTATTGTTTGAACATTTTTCCAGTAGGCAATGAAACAAAATGCATGAACCAATAATGACAAAACTGCGTAATTCAGAACATTTCCATCATAAAAGTCTACTTCCACACACAAAACCAATAATGGGGGAATACATAATTCAGTTCTCACTTCTAAGAGCTTTGTGAAAAAAAGTACACCATCTTACAAGAAATGCCAAGTTAAAAATTTCATGTAGAGAAAAATCGAGGGAAGCCAGGGTTTTCCTCCAATACTGTGACAGTGACTCATGCAGTTTTCATGCCTAGAAAGGCAACTAAGACAAACACAAGGTAAAGACAGAAAAGAAAAAAACAAAGTGACCCTAAATGCTAAAGTATCTCTGGCTTTTCATAACTTTATATTATACTACATTAAATACATCTACAATGTATGTGCAGAAAAAAAGTCCTCACCCAATGCAGAGTATTTTCTATTGTATGATCAGTGCATCATGGGCAGTGTGTATAGTTGCATGGTTTTCATAAATAAGCAGAAAGATGGGGAAGGAAGGAAGAGAAAGAAAGAAAGTGAAAGAAAGAAAGAAAGAAAGAAAAGGAAAGAAAATAAAGCAATTATCTGTAAGGCTGTTTTTAACACATGCCAGAGAAGAAGTACCACACTCCCCAAGCATCCAGTGCAGTGTCAGTGATGTAATGGGGCTCGGACATCATAGGCAGCATCTAACTAATGCAGTGTATTCTACATTGGGGCGGCCTGCAACAAGCAAAGAAAAAAATATGACTGCAATATATGGGGATGTTACTTCTTTAGAAAAAAGACAACCCCCCCAAAAAAAAAAACCCTGCAAAAATGACATTATCAGTGCAAAAAAATCACCCAGCATTAATTGGCATCTTCAAAGACTTTGAGAAAGCAGACGTTCAGTACTAAAAATTGTCCAGAGTTCTGTGACTGCATTGCAACTTTGCAATCTGAAGCACTATGAAGTCTGGTTTGATTATCTCAGCAACACTGAATTTTGCTTACTGAACAATACATATTATATATTCATTCATTCTCCAATATCTTCTGTCTTATTCTACGTTGTGAGGGAGCCAGAACTTATCCCAACAAGTAACTGAATAAGGCAGAGAAGAAATGTGGATGAAATGACAGCCCATCATGGGATGCACACAGATGCTCACTTCTAGCATGTAACTGCTGTTTATCATCCATTTTGCCCTCAGCCCCTCACCACCCATTCACTCATAAAATTACTATATCTCCTATAGATGAGGTCACATTTAATACTTATTTCTCACTGCACACGAGATGTTAAAGACATGATGCAATATTAATACTGTTCTAATATAGTAATTTATTAATGAAAAACATATATAAGAAACCAGTAAGAAAAGCAGGGGGACTGTACATGAAACAAATGCTTTATTACAAGGTAAGACAGACTTTAGAGACTGCAGCAGTGAACTGAGGATGAGTGAGTGGTTACAACAGAGACAGGAAGGGTATGAGAGCTATTGAGAACTGATGTTTTATCTACATAGGAGTGAAGTTGTTCATTCTCTACAAGGACACAGCTGGGATACTTAAAGCCTGGATTAAGGTTACAATAGTGCAGTTGCATGCAGCGAGCTCCAAAACTAAACTCAGTAACTACAGACCAGTAGTTCTTTTATGCATTCTGGGAACAATGTAGTAAAAAGGAACTACTGAGAAACTTGTATACAAATGGAAATATTGGCATTTGTATTTCATCCTAAGACAAGGGCAACAAAGCTTTAAACACATCTACACAAATTCAAACACAATGCATTTTTACTTTTTTCCACTGGCATCTTCACTAATTTTTTTTTTGTTCTCATCATCTCCTTACTGAATATCATGTATTACAGGATATGCTTCCACTGCTGTTCAGAGCAAGAGTGATGCTGTGCTAAAACAAAGCCTTCAGAGTCCATGTATCCTGTAAAACAATAATCATTCTCTTAATACAATGCATTATAGTCTCCAGTGAATAGTACTCTAAAATCTATTCATCTACCATCAGTGAACACTTACACAAATGGAATAGTCATGCAACCTGGAATCTACCCAACAGACACTAAGCAAGACACACACTGGAATGTCAATTCAGCACTCATAAAGATTTAGAAACAGTTTACAATAAGCTATTAATCTAAGCACCATGCCTTTGAGGAAAAGAGCACCCAGTGGGAACATGGAAACATTTAAACATGTAGTCTTCAAACACAGCAAATGGGGCAAAGAATCAAACCAGAGACCACAAATACATTAAAACAACACTAACTTCTCTGTAGCATATTCCCAAACTGCAGTATTATCTCAAACATATGAAGCAACAATACTAACCAACCTGTAAGCTGCATACTGCACTATTATTATTTTTTAGTGCAACTGCTCGTTCTGTTTTGAATTTGTATCCTGCAAGAGAGCACTTATCATCTGTAGCAGTAACTTCATAAATGTTAAATTATGGCAGACCAACTGCTGAGCATTGGAAGCACATGGATTATGCAGTGCTGTCATAGCTCTCAGCCTCGTAGCACAAACAAAAAGTACACACACACACACACACACACACACACACACACACACACACACACACACACACACACACACACACACACACACAGCATTAGCTTACCTGGCTCCATTCCCACACACCTCAGCAGCTTGCAACATTCCCCGGGCCCGGCTCCATTCCAGCTCATCTCAGCAGCTTGCACCATTCCCCAGCTCCATTTCCGCTTGTCTCTGCAACTTGCAGCATTCCCCAGCTTGTCTCTGGCTTACCCAGCTCTATTACAATGCTTATTTCTTGCAGCAGCATTTCCTAGCTCATCTCTCTCTGAAACTTACTTATTTAATTCTCCCTCGTGGCAGCTAAGTTCCATTCCATTTCCTCCTTGTGGCTGGTGCCAGAAATGCACGCAATGTTATTGTTTGAGCTAGCTGAGCTCAATTCCGACTGGTTGGTATGGTAGGCCGTTTCACAGTGTTGACATCATCGCACATGTGATAACGTCAGCTCAAAATACCGGGGGGGGGGATTTCAAAACAACAGCTGGGAAATTGGAAATGAAGGGGTGCCACTCGGGAATCATGGCACCCCATGTTTTGGACCCCAAAACTCGGTAAAAACTGAGTAATTTGGTACAGTTGGGAGGTATGCCTGTGCATTGTCATAAAATGATATAGTGTAATGTTTATTTAGACAAAATTATATAGAAAGAACAAAGCATTTACAGAATGTCCAACTGCTGGGCATGGGATGTGAAGTAGAGCATGGCATTAAACAATTTACTTGAAGAAGGGAAAGGAGGAAGACAGAAAAGAGGTAAAAGGGGTAAATGTACAGCAGCTTCCTGTACAGGTTAGGAGATTCAGGTAAAACTATGGGAGTTTGGGGACATGTTTACTGGTAAGCCAGTGTGCACCCATCTGATAAAGCACCATGTAGACAAAGGACTTCAGTGGCCCATCAAATAAACCCTTTACAGTGTGATTAAGTTAAGCAGACTCTTAGACAGGAAATATATGAGATTTTGGATCTGGGGTTCAGTCAGGTGTCTGATAGTTTTTTGCTTCTGTTTTAATATGTCTTGTGACAAAATACAAGCTAATAAATAAACATATTGTTTTAAGTTTAACACATTAATAGCATGCATTCCTGATACTTAATCTGAAATACTTTTTATAGGTTCGTAGGTAGGTACTAGGCTATCGGCTCAAGGGCCTAAGTAAGCCTAACAAAGAAGGTTCCCTGGCTTACGACACCCAAGAAAATTATTTTCATGTGCCCCTGTCAAGCTGAGCCACAGAAGTGTTCCCCAGGATGTACTTCCTATTTCCCATCCACTCATCAAGATTTTTCTTGAAGAGTGCTAATGAGGAACTTTGCTTGATATAGATGGGTAGCTTGTTCCAGAGTATGGGAAGTCTCTGGGACAGGAATCTATCCCTCCAGCATGTCCTGTTTATTGTGGTGACAAGGTTTAGGTCCCTAGAGCGTGTAGCTCAGAGAGCTTGGGATTTCTTTAGGTCTAGCATGTCCAACAGCTCTGGGTTTGACATAGCTTTATATGTTAAGCAGAGATCACCTTGTAGGCAACATGCTATGGAGTAAAGCTGGAGTTTTTTGAGACAGTCAGTGTTTGAGGCCAGTAATCCTCTTTGTGAGGTATTTCTGTGGTCTTTTCAGCTGCTGCAGATGTCTTGTGAGGTACATTCCAAAAGGGGCATTGTACTCTATAATGGGTCTAATGAGTGTCGGATAGAGGGGAACAATTACCTCTTTATTCCTGAATGAGAACCCTTTTGTGATGAGGTGTGCCACATAGAAGGATTTCCTGACTACTGTGGTGAAGTGATTATCAAAGGAGAGACTACTGTCCACCTGGGTCCCAAGGTCTCTTATCACACATTCGTCATTAAGTAAACTGCCGCCTATGTGGTAGTTCATGGGTACAGAGTTTTTACCAAAGGGGATGGCAGTGCACTTTTTGGCATTGAGCTTGAGGCCATTGCTCTGACACCAGACATCTGTCTCAGTGAGTCCCTTCTGTAGGATGTCCACATCATTTGGGGACTCGACTATGGCTCCTAGTTTGCAGTCATCTGTGAACTTCATTAGCCAAAGGCCTTCTGTGTTAGCCTGTACTTCAGAGAAGTAGATACCAAACAGGAGAGGTCCCAGGACTGAACCCTGTGGTACTTCACTTGTCACTGGTTTGAAGTCCTATTTGGAGTCTGCAACTTTTACAGTGTGGGTTCTGTCAGTGAGCCAGTTGGCAACCCATCTTGTGACATAGGGATTTATACCTAGTTTAGTGAGTTAAGCTATAATTCCAGAATGGGGGATGGTGTTGAAAGCCTTGGTGAGGTCAAGATAGGCTGTGTGAACCACCTTACCCTCGTCTACAGCTTTGGTGACTGCCTCGAAGTCAATCAGGTTCAGGATGCATGACCTGCCTTTCACAAACCTGAACTAGGTGGGATCCAGAGTTTGAAGGTTACCAATATCATTGTTTGTTTATGAGTTTCATGATGATATGCTCCATGGCCTTACAGACCAGGCTCGTCAGGCTAATAAGGCGATAGTTCCCGGGATCAGTGGTGGCTCCCCCTTTGTGAAGTGGGATAACTGTTGCTGTGTGCCATTCAGTGGGCACAAAGCCTGACATGAGGCAGTGATTGAACATGGTGCTTAGGTGGGGAGCAAGTTCATTCTAAAGTTCATCTAAAACGCAGCCTGGGATGTCCGGTCCCACGGATGCTGTGTTTTTGGCTTTAGAGAGTGCAGCTTTTACCTGCGTAGTTGTGATTACAAGGACTCTGCATTCTTCCTATATAGATATGGGTCCTTTAGGGGGTGAGAGGGGGGGTAAAGTTAGCACTGAACCTATCTGCCAGGATGTTGGCAATATCAGTTGGTTCTGTAATTTTCATGCCATTGTGCTGTAACTCAGAGCAGATCTGGGTGTTGCCACTGAGATTCTTGACATAGCTATAGAATGCTTTGTGGTTGTCCTTAGATGCAGTGGCAATTTTGTTTTCATAGCTAGCTTTGGAGGATCTTATAAGGGATCTTAGCTTCTTACTGAGGCTGACCAGGAAGCTCCTCCACTCATGGGATTTTACTCTCTTTTGCAACAGTTTCTTCCTTCTGTTGTAGAGCTTGTTTATGCCAGGTGGCCACCAGATTGGCTTCCTTTTTTTTGGAGGATAGCGTCTTGGTTCTGTTTGGGATAGCATGATCCATGCACTCGTGTATGTGCTTATAGAGTGCATTTGTGTAGGATTCAGCAGTCGTAACTGTATTGTCCATCTGCATTGGTGTCATGAAGTTCACCACTTCTCTCTTAAGAAGCATGAAGTTGGCTTTGGAGAAATTTTTTACCATAGTTTCCTTAATGGGGGTGGGGAGTGGGATGTGGATATCTAGGGTGATTAGCTTATGGTCGGATCTGACCAACGAGGAGTTGACTTCAGGTGTGGAACACCGGTCACTCATGTTGGTAATGACTAGGTCTAGGATATTGTTGACCCTGGTGGGGGTGTGGATATGTTGATCCAGGTCACTGGAATTTATGAATTCCAGAAAGTGTTGAGCAAAGGAGTTGATGCATGAGTAGCTTTCCCAGTTAATGGTGGGGTAGTCGAAATCGCCCATTATTAGGGTGTTTGGTTGTACCCTAATATTTTCCAGTGTATCAAGAAATGAGGAGTGGGAATCCTGGAGCATGGTGGGGGATCTGTAGCAAGCTACAATTTTGGTTGCAGTTTTGCCAAGAGTTAGTTGTACTTGGATAATTTCGGCTGCATTATGCTGAGCAGCTATCCTGGAGGTGTGGATATCCTTAATGAATATGGACACACCTCCGCCTTTGGTGTTCCGGTCCAGGTTAGACAGCCAAAAAGTGTGTTATGAGTTATAGCCTGGTAGTGCACGGGTGGTCTCTGGAGCCTTGAACCAGGTCTCAGCCACTGCACAGATATCAATGTTCTCCATTTTGAGTGCCTCAAGGGAGTGCATTTTAAGATTTAGACTTCTAGCATTGAATAGCATTACCCTCAGTTTTTGCTTGCCTGTTCCTGTTACGGTGGTGAATTTGTCATTTTGAACCTTGCCTTAAAAAGGCACTATACAGGTGGCAAGAGCTGGGTGACAGGTGCAGGCCATCACTGGCAAAGCATCGTGGTCTGTCAACCATGTCATCCTAGGCAGACAGATACTGGATCCCCTCAGAATGACACCAGAAGCTTAGCCAATTGTTTAAGTCAATCATTTTGTCCTTGTACTGTGGTATCATTGTGGGTGATGGCAGAATGCTACTCAGGGCTAGGGTCATACCTGCCTGGGCTACAAGATTGGGGAGCTCTTCCATGTCTCTTTTCATGTAGTCCAGGGAGGTATGTCTTAAGTCGTTCACACCAACAAGGACAATGACAGAGTCATATTTGTACTTGTTGTGGAGTGACCTGAGTGCATAGGTTATGTGGCGGATCCTGGCTTTAAGTTCAAGAAGGCAGCAAGTGGAGGGAGGGATAGGGTTGTAGATGGTGAGCAGTAGTGTGGGGCCCCACCAAAGTGGGCTAAATTGGGCCCTACAGTTGTTAGGACTTGCCCTGCAAATCAGGCATGCATTAGCATACTATTACAAGTGTACAACAACTATCAATAATTTTGCATTACTTTTTTTTCCTAATGTGTTATTCTATCCAGACACAAAAGATGAAGTAATGGTAAGAGGCTGTGAAGGACTGCAGTTTTGATGGCAGAGATGAGTCTGTTTCATTTCTTCCTTACAGGCATACCTTTCAATCTCTTAACACAATAAACATGGACAAAGCCAAAAAGTAATGGGGTGAGTGACAAAGGCCCAAAACTCTGGACAGATTTTTAATATTGTTCCTATCAACTTAGAAAGCTGCTAGAAAAAAACAGCTATTGCATTAGCATGTAGTCCCCTAAGGATATGAAGTCTGAATCTCATATACCTGTCATTATCTACTGACTTCAGTCTTCAATTATTTGCAGAAAACAACAAATTGTATGAGGAACAGACCACAAACTGGAGTTAAAAATCTGGACATTCTGCAAATATCTGGATAGTTGAAAAGTATACCTGTCTGTTTTAATCAAGAGCAGCTCATTGCTGTGTGATAGTTACACTCTTACCAAAAGCATAAAAAAGTTGCTTTGTTTCCATTTTATGCCAAGGTTAATCACTGGACACTCTTATTGGATCATTGTATATATAAGGCAACTTTGACCAGAGGCTATGCGTGCCTTGCCAACACTTTTCCTTTTGCTAGGAAAGTAACACCTGCAAGCTATGGGACAAATGTAATGGTACCTATCCAGCTGTTCAAGCTACATTTGAAGGATAACAAGGAATGACATTGCTTAACATGGAGGTAGAGCCTGTTCTAGAGCAAGGGGAGATGTTAGGTGATGACCATATCACTCCACTTAGCTTTATTTATTCATTCGTTCATGAAGGTTAAGATCTGTGGTTCTGGTATTAGTTGTACAATTTGATTTGGCAAAGAAAAAGAGGTTAAGAAGAACAGCATCCCTATGGGCACAGGTCTCCCCTCATGAGCATGTAAAACACTGAATACAAGAACAAGGACTCCAGCCTATACTGGTAGCTAAGGTTCCTCTTTGTTATGAAGCACTGTGTTTTTTGGTTTGTTTTGTTGTTTGAGTTTTTTAATACACTTTGCCGGCTATATGTCAAAAGGTGTGTTATATTTTGCAATAGGTATGGCTAGTGCAGAATATAGGGTAACAGTGACTTCCCTGGTTCTAGAAGAAATGGCTTTGGCAATTCATCACAAAATGTAAAAGGTTTTCCTAACTACAGTCATTGCATGATGGTCAAGAGGGGCAGCCATTAAACCTCTGGCCCAGATCCCTTCTAACTTATTCATACAGGAACAGGATGTCTTAAATGCAGTAGGATGTAGAGTGTTTCTGCTGCCCAAAGGGAATGATGCTACATTACTTGGTGTTTAGTCTGTGTTCCCCTTCTAAGGTCCAAAAACTGACTTATTAACTTTAGTCAGTTATTTTTGGAGAGTATATGTACCCAAAGGGAATCTGCAAACACATCCAACTTGCAATCATCAGCAAACTTTGTCTAATAGAGATCACTATTATCAGTTTGAAGGTCTTGAAAATAGATGCCAAACACTGGGGGGCCCAAGTACAGATCCAGGGGGACATTTGGTCAGCTTCTTTCTGTCAGAGGAGGTGTCACCCACAAGGGCATATACATTATATCCTTAAGTCAGTTTGTTATTCATTGTTATTCCTCTTACCATGCATGGATTTATGTTTAAGGCCATCAACTTATAAATACATTGTTCATGTGGTACAGTATCAGATGCTTTGGCCACTGTCAACTGCCTGACTGATGATCACAAACTACTTGGCATAAGAACTGCCAGAGGACTTAAACTACTGTATAAATAATTTTGTTTAAAAAAAAAGTTAAGCGCTTTTGGCCTCTATTGGAACAGGTGGTTAAGAGTCCAAGAGGTGGACCATATGAGCACACCTTACAATATAGAGAGTTATGGTAGGTAAGACTGAATGCAATTGAAAATTTAGGGTTAAACAATGCTGTTTCTTTAACCAGCTTGTTGAAGCTGAGGGCAGCTAAATTATAGTTTTCTGCACAGTTTCTTTGCATTTTTTACATGTCTTTCAAAAGATTTTTTAAATGCCTTTAAACATGTTTTTTAAATAATTTCTTTGATGATCAAGAAATGTTTTTAATGTGTGTAAATCTGAATTTTATGTCTTAGCTGTGTAGTTTTTAGATTGGCTGTATGGTAATGTTTTTGGTGTAATAAAAGTATAAGTTTTAGATCTTTGTTCCATTAACTATGTAAATTCATTGATGGCAATTGGTTCTCATGTAATGGTTTAGTGAAAAAGTGTATTATATAATGGTGGTAGAAATGAGTAAGTTCTGATGAAGTCCTGATAATAGGGGATGAAAGCGCTTAACTTTTTTGTTGGATAAATTTATTTATGCAGCTGGCTGTTCTTAAGCCAAGCAGATTGTGGTTATCAGTTTTTGCACTTGGCAACCACTTGAGTGACCCTTACAAAGAAGCTGGCAAGATTCAGCAGGCAGGACCTGTTCTTTACAAAGCCATATTGCAGCTGGTCAAGCTTAGTCAAAATTTGATGTTATGATTTATGAATGTGGTGATGAACCATACCATGGACTTTCGGATAAGAGTTACAAGGCTGCTTGGTTTTTAACTTCTGTGGTCAGTGATAGGTCTGCCCTTAAGGTGGGGCCTTACTACAGCAGTGCACCAAGATTCAGGGACATAACCTGTAGCAAGTTTTAAGTTAAACAGTTCAATGGAGGGGATCAGTAAGTGCATTTTAAATGCTGCTTATTAGACGGCCTGGTATGTTGCCTGAGCCCATGGAGGAAATGTTCCTGGTCTTTGGGAATACTTTAAGAATGTGTTACATGGTGATAATGGGGGGGGGTGTAACTAGATAGTTTCAGGGGAGAAATTTGTTGCAAACTTGCTAGTCAGTGTGTTTGCATTGTCTTTTGAGGTTTAAATGTGACACTCTGTTATGACAAAGTGCAGAGCAGTTCTGAGAGTTATTTCTCAGTTTACTGATAGAAGAAGGGATTGTAGCTATCCTTTGCTTCAGCTGCTAGTCTTAATTCATGTGATGTTTTGCTATTTTTATAGTTGCCGTACGTTTCTTAGTGAAGTTGTTAATATCATTCGGATGCTGTGGTGCTTTGGCTCTACAAGGCAGTTTAAAAAAGTTTCTTCTTTCTCTTATATGGTTTATTTTTTGAATTTACCACCATTCCTGGTTTTAGAAGGGACTACCAAGTCAATTGGTTTATCTAAATGGTTATAAAAGTCATTAGTAAAGTTGGCCACATAACTATATTCAAACATAGAGTTGACATGGAGCAAACACACAGGCTAGCAAGTTAGAAATTACATCATACAGTTGTATGACGTTTGCCTTTTTGAAGGTGGTATCAATTACTGAGTGATTAGAAGTTTCTAGGGTAAAGGCAATCAGACTATTGCCAGACATTACGAATGAATGACCAGCCATGGGAAGGGAGCAGCAAAGTTCAAAGTTTGTGACTACCAAGTCAAGAACATTTATACCTATAGTAAGTTTGTGGACAGTCTGATCCAGGGTATTTTTGTTCACTCAATCCAAGAATCACAGAGTATACACAACATGGGAAGTGTAGATGCTGCATTCAATGGAAGGATAGTTGAAGTCACCAAGGGGTAAAGAGCCTTTGCTTACAAGGATATGCTCTAAGAATGCCAGGTATTTATCATGGTCATCTCGTGCCTTGGAGTGTGATCGACAGCAGGCTATGAATCCAACATTTAAGTTTCCTGAGGTGAGCTGAAGTTCAGTAAGCTCGTTGGGGAGGTCACTAGATAAACAATTTAAAGAGATGTTATCCCTGATGAGCACACAAACTCCACCACAGTTAAAAGTGGATCCGAAGGAATGGAAGGCATAGAAGGGGTGCTCTGTAAGGATTTGAATCATGCTTTGGTAACAATGCATCCATGGACATGCTTCTTATGCAGAACTTCTTTTAGGTTAGGTAGTTTATTGTAAAGACTCCTAGTCATACCTCTCAACCTGTTAGAGCAAGAAATCTGGACAAAGACACAAATAATGGGGAGACAAAGGCCTAAATTAGGGACACTTTTTAAATATTGCTCTTACAAACCTAGAAAGTGGATAGAATAACAGGTTGTGCATTAGCATGACTTTTCTGAAGGATGTGAAGTCTGAAATTCACGTGCCATTATATTTTGACTTCAGTCCTCAATGATTTGATAGTGATTTGCCAAAAAACACAATTTTATGAGAAAGAGACCAAAAATATGAGGCACAAATTTGGACATTCTGCGAAAATCTGTACAGTTGAGAGGTAGTGCTGAGTATAGCAACCCTGATATCATCTAGTTAGTGAACTGTGGTGTTTGTCAAGTCGAGATGTTCATTAGATGAACTCTGCCTAAATTATGCACAACTGGGGTAGCCATTATATGGAAGTTCTTGAATGAAAGATGTAGACTTTGTTTTGTAAAGCAAATTGCACAATTCATCACCTTGCCCCAGGGTGACACATAGTGGATCCTCCTGGAATTACACCAGCAGCATAGCCAATTATTGAACCTAATTATTTTTTCCTTAAATCTAGGCAACATTCTAGGTGAAGAGATGATTCCACTCAAAGACGATGTCTTACTGTTAAAGGTAGCATGTTGAACTCCAAATGTCTTTCTGCGTGATTTTAATGGATTTGTGTGCCAGTTCATTTACCACCACATCGTCTACTATCATTTCATAGTCATACTTGCCAGAGAAAAGGTTGAAGGCCCTTGTTATGTCCACTATCTTGGCTTCTGAGAGGTAGCAGATTGAAACATGAGATATGAACAAGCAATATTTGATGCCTAGAGGTGTCAGTAAGATGTGAATACAAAAAGAAAAATCTGTGGTATCCCTCGAAGTCTCAGAAAACCCAGTATGCAACCTATACTGGGCCAAAAGCAAAGCACGCAGAAACTTCACAGTGTGGAGGGTGTGAAATTCACTCTTGAAATATGGCATAACATATTTCAAGGAGTGAACTTCACACCCTCCACACTGTGAAGTGTCTACTTGGTTTGTTTAAGATGTAAATGCAGAAACATCTGGGGACGTCACCTGGTTGTAATGAGTTAAGAGTTATAGAAGGCTTACGCAGAGATTTTTTGGCAGTATCAGCATAATGATGCTGCATTTACATGGGGGAAGGGTCAGTGTTATGATCACTGCACATACTTTATTGTGAGGGGGTGCCTCCCGATTATTTGTACCTCTCACAGAGGGCATCAACAGGGTTAATAAGAAGTTCTTTTTCAGGTACCATAAGACATTTTTTGCACACCCTTAGGATATCAAGTGTTAGAAAGCTGGCAATGGAAGGAGGATGAATCTGCTGTTACTCCATAATGCCCAGAGCTGAAGTGTGAAAAAGAGTCCTTGTGGGAAGTTAAAAGGACTACAAAGGTGTTTATATAATTTGGGCAATTTGGGGAGAACTACAGATATGCTTTTTACAATAAGACTGTTGGACATAGTTTTGCTGAGGTGATAGAGATGGTTCCCTATTAGAACCGCGAAGGTCCACTTACGCGAATACGGAAACGTTGACACGTATTCAGCGAACTGCGAAAACACTGATTGAAGCACGAAATTTGAATCGTCATAGTTGGCCCTTCTGCAGTATAGCACCTTAAGGTAAGTGTGCGATAGTTACGGACCTTAGGGTTAGGGTGCGGGTTAAGGTAAGTGCATACATGGTAGTATATGCAAGCTTTACTTTAGGGTTAGAAGTAGGGTTTTGTTTAGTGTATGTATGTGGTTTATTTATTTTGTTTGGGTAGGTAGTATGTAGCGGAAGGTGGGGATGGCCAACTATGACGATTCGAGATTTTGAATTTCGCGGTTTAAGGTGTTCTGTGTTTTTGTGGTTCACGCAATGTGTGTCGCTGTTTTCGTATTCGCTGAAAAGGACTTTTGTGATTATAATATAGACTTGATAGAGATACCTGAAATACGAGATCATTTATCTCACAAATGCAAGACCTTTGTTAGGTCCAGAGCACACTCACACCTGGTGCAAATTGAGTAAAAGTCAAAAAGTATTACTGACTATATGGAGAAATTGAGGTGCACATACAAACCTCTCTGCAGCTACACCTACAGTGACAGTGCGAACAGCTCATCTGGACACAGTATATAGCAAGCCAGAAAAATAAGAGAACGAATAAAAACAGCCATAAATTCAAGTCTGTAGTCTACAGCTGGCGAATAACAATAATAATTAAACTACTCCCACTAGAATAAACACTACTCTCTCCAAGATGGTGTTCACACTAGTCTACAACAGGCTGAAACCAAAAAATCGGAAGAGAGAAAAATAAGTGAAACTCAGATAAAAAGCAGTTTACCATCAGCAGAAGAAAACTGAAACTGAGCTCAGCCAGATCGAGCTGAACCAAACAAAAGCTAATCAAAGAAAGTGACACTCGGATAAAAAAAAATGTTTAAAATCAGCAGAAGAGCAAAACAATTTTAAGGGCAGTAACAAAATGCATAAATAAATAATAAAAGGAACTTTTCTGACTCTCCTTGAGGTCCAGAAACACTGTAAAGTCTTTCAAACTGACCCAGCTCTCCAATGTCTTACTTGAAAGACAGCATGGAGAGTAGCTGATGACAGCATATAGCAATGCAGGAAAACAACAGAACCAATGAAAAAGACATTTAAATTCAAGTCAATGGTGTATAGATACATAGGAACAACAGTAATTAAACTGCTCCCAGTACAATAATCATTATTGTCTCCAAGATGGTGCCCAGACTAGGCCAGAACAGACTGCACCAAACAAAGGTTTAACAAATAAAACTAAGTGAAACTCCAATAAAAAAACAGTTTAAAACCCATCAGCACTGAAACCACACAAGGCCAGAACAGACTGAAAGCAGCAAAAGTTAACAAAGAACAGTAAGTGAAATCCAAGAAGAAGGTAGTTTAAAATCAGCAGAACTGCAAAATGACTGTAAGTGCAGCAACAAAATATCAAAAAAAAAAAAAAAAAAGAATGTTCATGAGTCTTTGTAAGGTCCAGATACACTTGTAAGCTTCTCAGTGTAGCAAACAACTCCATCTCACTGCAGTCTTACAGGAAAGACCAGACCTTTAGTAGCCCAAATCCTCAAGTTAAGTTTTTGGCTTTACTGGAATATGCTTTTGTCACATCCCATCTTGACTACAGATGTTTTGAGATGCTGCTGTCTCCAGAATGCTTGCTCCTCAGAGAAATGGAGAAAGATCAGGAGAGAAGGATGTACTTTAAAGTGTGTTTTGCTCTTTCACAGAGTATGTGCACTCTTGGAGTTATTTTGTACATGGAAGGAGAGTGGGAGAGTGAAGTCTCTCATGCGGGTGGTATAGGAGTAAGTCTGCCTTTACAGACAGCTGTTTTACAAGACTTAAGTTTCAAGTTTGCCACATTTGATCCCCGGGATTCATGATGCTTGTGCCAGGTGCAGGCATAGCATCGGCATTCTAACACCAAATATGGCCGCCAAGCGATTCAGGTATGAGCTGTTTCCACATACACTACCTGCGTACGCTACGCCTGCACAACTCCCGATCCTTGTATGCTAATTACCCCATGTACAGCAGTGTAGCATGCAAATGAAGGTATGTAGCGATTCAGGAAGTGGTGCAGGTGTAGTGTAAGCATGTAGAAATATAAACCGTAGAAAAGGTTTACATTTTTGCAAACCTAAAATCGGAGCCATGACAGCTGACCAAACACAGGTATTATATTGTTAAGGGTCTATATTAGAACATCGAGGTTTCAAACCTTCGAATGTTCTAATATCAAACCCTACGGAGTGAAAGCTTAAAATATCGAAGCAACAGAAACCCAAATTCTTTCCTAGGGAAAGAATTTGGTTGTCCGTTTCTGTTGCTTCGGTATTTTCAGCGGTGTGGTGGAAAGTTACGGGTCGGGTTCAGGTAAGTGTGCGATTGTGGGGATGTGAGGGTTAGGGCGGGTTAGGTGAGTTAGGGTTAGTGCACAGGTTAAGTATGTGTGCGATTGTGCGGATGTGAGGGTTAGGGCAGATTAGGTGAGTTAGGGTTAGGGAGCGGGTAAGGTGAGTGTGCAACAGTGGCGGACCTTAGGGTTACGGTTTGGGTTAAGGCAAGTGGATAGTGGTGTGTGTATAGTTTAGTGTAGGGTGTGTGGATTGCTGTTTGTTTGGTGTGCTTGTGTTGTGTGTATGTGTTTTGGAACAGCGATTTTTTTCCCCAGGAAAAAAAATCGCTGTTCTGACAGTTTGAGATTGTAAGCTTTCGCTTACATAGGGTCGATTAATCACCATTCACTTCTTTAAGCGGTCAGTGATCTAATATAGACCCTATTGTTAATATATGCCAATGGCTAAATATATAGCCATTGGCATAAAAAACATGTACAAAATATAAAATTAACATTTAATATATATATAGTCACACTATCGCGACATGGAAGCACAGGGTAGCATTGCGCAAAGGGGATCGCAAGGAATATATAAAAATATAGAATAAAACCGCAGTGAAACACATATCATGATTTCCCCATAATAGTCAATGGCAGGCATGCTACACCATACTATGGCGCAAGGGTTGCTAAGGGGCAGTGACAGTGTTATGTGCAGTAGCTAGGAATTAGTAGGCAATGCCATGCAAATGAGAGGAGTAATAGTGAATCACAGATTCCCCGCTGGTGTAAGGATGCACCTCACAGTGTAGTGTTATAACACCGAGGTGTGTCCTTGAGATAAAGATGATATCAAGAAAGGGGTGTGTCGCCATTGCTGTAAGCACATTGGAGCATTGCTAAACCGGTTTGCCCCTATCTAGGCAAAGCTGCAGGATAGGGGTGAGTCGAACTGGCCATAGCTATGCTTAGCTGAGAGTACACAAGGTAACAGAGTATGCATGTGAACGGAGATGAAAACACGCATAAACCCGGTAAACGGGTATGTGCGGCACGCACTGCAGCTGAAACAGGAAGGATATAGGAAAGAAATAAGGAAATGCTGCAGCAGTGAAATTGGAGTACAAATGACTAATTAACACCTAGGAGCCTACAGTGGGCCACTGACAACAACTAACAAGGCTGCAAGCAGCTACCTGCAGAACAGGAAACTGGATAGGCTGTACTGCAAAGAAAACAGTAAAGTGTTAAAGCAGAACAAATCCGATTTGCAGTATATCAGCTACAAGGCACATTTTGCCATGACTGGGTAGGGAAAGTACAAAACAAGAAAGATGGCAGGTGGATGCATTCAATGGGAGGGGATCCGGGTCTAAAAGTGAATTAAAGGGCAACAGATTAATCAAGGCAGGCAAGTAGATCTCCACAGTAAAGGCCCCACACTTGCAGTACACATTGCAAAACCCATAATTAAGACACGCTGCAGCTGGAATAGCTCATACACACCCACTGACATCAGCAGCATCCATAGCACAATACCTTAAAGTGTGAAAGCACCTCACATACATTTGTGTATTCCCATACACCAGTGGTGTATACAGACAAGGAACTTTTATTATGTACATGCTAGGGGCTGCCATAGCTTTGATCCATCAGCATGTGTTGGAGACTGAAGGTGGTGTGGAGGATGATGCATACGACCACCTCAGGCACCAGAGGAGGAGGAAAGTGTTCAGACCCAGGGTAATCTACCAGGGGCTACATGATCTGGAGATAGTAGAGCATTACAAGGTGGACAGGAACATCCTACAGCAACATGTGGAGGTGTGCTGGCCACGCCTCAGATCCAGAACAAACAGAGGGGAACCCATCCCAGTGAATACGAAGGTATGTGTAAGCCTGAGAATACTAGCTACAGGTACCTTTCAAAGACCAACTGGGGATATCATGGGGATCTCACAGGCATCAGCATCCAGGGTACTACACCAGTTCCTGGATGCCATGTTACCACATGCCAATGAGCACATATACTTCCCCCGAATGCAGGAGGAGTTGGCTAGCAATATGCATCTCTTCCACCATGTGGCAGAGGTACTGGGTGAAATAGACTGCACACACAGACACATCAGGTCACCACCCAGTGAGCAGGGTAGGCGCTACATTAACTGCAAGGGATACCCCTACATCAACTGTCAAGTCATGTGCAATGCCTAGGGCATTATCATGGATGTGTGTGCTAGCAGCCCTGGAAGCTATCACGACTCCCACATCTGGCATGCCTCATAGCTGTATCAGTTATTTGCCAGGGGGGACATCCCAAATGGCCACCTGGTGGGGGATGCTGGCTATGCACTGGAAACATGGATGATGACTCCCATCAGAAATGCACACACACCCATGCAGGAATACAGGCACACGCACAAACCAGAGTCATCAAAGAGCATGTGTTTGAGATGCTGAAATCACAGTTTCATTGCTTTGACATATCTGGTGGAGCTTTGCAGTACTCTCCAGGCACATATTCCCACATCTTCATAGTGTGTGCCATGCTACACAATATGGTCCTGTGGAAACAGCTGCAGCAGGGACAGAATGGTGAAGACCCTCACAGCCCACCACCATTGCCAAGGGCTCCACAGGCACAAAGGTACTCAGACCACAAACACCCTACGCCAGCTCCAGTAGGCAGACGGAGGCATGCCCAGTATGCCCATGCCTTGGCAAAGAGCGAACGTATAGCACACACACTGATAGTGTAGGCATCTAGGGACTGACACCTTTCTCCACCTGCACACACAGTAAAAATGGATGGCACACACAATAGACTACCTGTAAATTATCATGTATAGGCAGTCTACTGTGTGCATCCAACATAGGCAGCCCTCAACTATTGCACACACAACTGCCATTGGCACAAGGTAAGTCAACATCTGAACAGTAAATTAAGCTATCAACATATGCAGATACTGTATATATAGATTCATAGGTAGGTACTTGGCCAACTGCCAGAGGCCATTCATAAGCCCAGCCAAAATGTGTCAGTTTTTGCCACCCCATTGATTCATTAACTGTCCCTCTGTAGAGCAGAGCCAATGGTGGGATCCCTGGGGAGCATCTACTGTTCCCCATCCACTCTTCAAGGTTTCTTTTGCAGAGTGTTAGTGAGGGGCTCTGTATAATGTAGTTAGGGATGTTGTTCCAAAGTATGAGGAGTGTCTGTGACAGGAAGCTGTCCCTCCAGCATCTTCCAGTTATTGTTGTGGCAAGGTTCAGCTCACTACAGTGTGTGACTCACTGTGACATGGATTCCCATAGGTGGAGCATATCCATCAAGCCTGAGTTCGACATGGCCGTGCTGGCCAGCAGAGATCATCTCTGGGTAAATGAGATGCCACTGAGTAAAGCAGGAGTTTATTCAGTCTGGCTGCATAGGCCATATGTTGGAGGCCAGTATTCCCCTTGGCAAGGTACATTCCTCGACCTCCCAGGTGTTGGAAGTGTCTTCTGAGGTAAATCCCACATGGGTTATTATACCTTATGATGGGACTGATGAGTGATGAGTAAAGGGGCACTATAACCCCAGTATGTATAGATAGGAATCCTTTAGTAATCAGATGGCCTACATAGAAGGAAGTCCTAACTACTGTGGAGATATGATTGTCAAAGTGGAGATCACTATCTACCTTAATCCCCAAATACCCCATTACCTCATCCATATTAAAGTGGCTGCCACTTATGTGTTAATATGTGGGTGCCAATTCCACAATGGAATGACCATGCAGTTAGTGGCACTTGGCTGGAGGCCGTGACGTTGACATCCTGTGACGTTCTCTGTGAGGCCCCTTGAGGGATGTCTGTGTCAGCTGGACTATCAATCAAGTCTCTCAGTTCACAGTCATTGCCAAATATGGTCTGCCGTAGTCCACCTGTGTTTGCCTGTACCTCTGAGATGTATATGCCAAACAGTGGGGCTCCCAGGACTGAGTCCTGTGGGACATCAGTTGTGACTGGTCAAGAGTTGGACCTGGAGACCGCTAGTCGTACCATGTGGGCTCTGTGTGTAAGCCCATTGGCAACCCAACCTGTGATGTATGGATGTATGTACAGACTGGTGTGTTTATCAATAATACCCGAGTGGGGCATGGTGTCAAAAGCCTTGGCGAGGTCCAGGTAGTATGTGTGAACCACCTTCCCCATCATCTAACGTCTTGGTAACGGTATGTAAGACGTCTAACAGGTTCAGTAGGCATGAACAACCAAGCTGAACTGGGTTGGGTCACGTGTTCGGAGGTTACCAATGTCTTTGTTAATGAGTGCCATGAGGATGTGAACCATACCATTGCAGACCAGGCCAGTCAGGCTTATAGGGTGGTAGTTACCATTGTCAATTGTGATTCCACCTTGATGGAGTGGAATAACTGTTGCCATGCGCCATTGTATGGGCATGTAGCCTGTGGAGTGGCTGAGGTAGAACAACTTAATTAGGTGGGGGGGGGGGTCAGGTTGTCTTGTACAGTTTGCAAGATGCAGTCTGGTTCAACATCTGCCTCCACTGATGCTGTGTTCTGCTGTTAGAGAGGGCCATTTCCACCTGTGTGTGTCTCTGATGTGTGGGATACTGTACCTTTCGGGTAGTGTTGTGGTCTCTTTAGGGGGTGAAGTATGCACTGAATGTATCTGCAAGGATGTTGGTGATATCAGTAGGGTCAGCATATTTTGTGCTATATTTCACCAGCACAGTGCAAATCTGTGTGTCACCACGTAGATCCTTGACACAGTAAAAGAAGGCTTTGTGGTTATCTTTTGAATCCTTGCGTATTCTCCTGCTGATGTTAGCCTTGGATGATGTCATGAGGGACCTACGTATCATACTAATAGCGGTCACGGATGTCTGCCCTTCATGGGATTTGCTGTTTGTCTGGAACACTGTCCTACTTCTGCAGTATAGCCTGTTTATTGCAGAGGTCCACCAGACTGGTGTCCTTGTCTAGGAGGAGTGAGTCTTGGTTTACTAGTGATGGCATGATCCATACATCCATGTAGGTACTTATAGACTGCATTTCTAAATCTGTCTGTATTTTGAGCAGTGTTTCCCCTTAACGTGGGGGCTGTGAAACCCCCCACACCTGTCACTAGTAGTGTAAATTTAGCTGTAGGAAAGGTATACACTGTGGTATCCGTGGGTGGGGGAGATGCTTGGATGTGGAAACAGTGAATAGTTCATGGTCAGATCTAACCAGTGACCGGTTAACCTCCACTGTGGTGCACCTGTTGTCCATGTTGGTGATGACCATTTCTAGTAGTTTAAACCCCACATTAGGGAGGTTACCACCTGATAGAGGGCATATGAGGTGATAAATTCCAGGAAGCACTGGGCCTGGAAATGAGTACCGGAGTACATTTCCCAGTTAATGGTATGGTAGTTAACATTGACCAATGCCAGGGTGTGCATTAGGACTATCATGTTCTCCACTGTCTCCAGGTAGGTGGAGTGGTGGTCCTGGGTCATGGAGGGTGATCCATAGCAGGCCATAGTTTACATTGCAGCTGTGGCTGATGTTAGTTGCACATGGATGATCTCAGAGGTATCATGCTGCCCCACTAACCTGGAGTTGTAGGTATCCCTAATGAATATGGATACAGCCTGTCCATGTCTGTGTCAATCCATGTTCTGTGGCTGAAATGTGTGGTATGGGTTGTAGTCTGGTAGTGCTGGTGTGCTCTCAGGAGCCTTAAGACAGATCTCAGTTACTGCACAGATGTTGATGTTGTCCATCTTGAGGAGTGCTGTGAGTGCATGCATGTTGTGATCACAACCCCGGTGGTGAGTAGCATAACCCTCATTGAATCTGCTATTGTGCTGTTTACGGAGCTGATATTCACCTTCGAGACTCTCCTAAATAAAGCACCATGGGGGTGCCAATAGCCTTGGCCAGTATTCCAAAGCCTAAGGCTGACACATAGCCTGGTATGGTATCGTTGCATACATGTTCCCCATCTGTGCTTGTTTTTCATCTCTCCTGTAGGTAACCTACTGGTAAGCAATAGACAGCCTTAAACTTATACAAGTCTTCTAGATTCCAAGATAGGCTTTTGGAGTGACTAAGTATCAGCGTTCTGTATGTTTTTGTTGTACTTAACTGTTTCCTGACTACATGATGATTTCTCACTGTATATTGTGATCTGAAGGTCTGTTTATTCACATATTATGGCTGTGATGGCCTGCACTTTAGAGGTTCACAGATAGCCTACTACCTATCTGCCCAAGGACAATTAGAAGCATAGCTACAGTGTGTTGGCTTTCCACACACCACTGATGAAGTAACTGAGCCTCTGTCAAGCATAGCCAATGAAGCAATTCCAGGCAGAGTTGCTGGAAGCTGTTGAAGACTGGGGTTGTGGAGGGTGATAGGGGCACTTAGTGATCTAAAGAGGGCATGTTAATGTGACAATTCAACACCATTCAATTCCCCCAGCAGGTCTCACAGCTATCAAACTGGACAGGCTCCCCCACCCCCTGGCTGGATGGTTCTGGGACACATGATCCCAGGGGTGTATATTCTGTTACCCATTCATACAACAAGGTTTCCCTTGAAGTGTGTCAGTGAGGGGCTATGCCTAATGTAGTTAGGAATGTTATGTATTGTCTCACAGTACATTTGTTATATGTTGTTATTTCAAGAGTACATGAAGCTCAGTGAGTTTGGAGACCTACGCCCTTTGCTTAGCCTAGCTTACACATAGAAATCATCTAAATAGGAAATAGGCGGAAGCAACATTAATGTCAACAGTGTAATGGTTACAACATTTGCATAGTATCTGTGCATTCGAGGTTCCAATCCCGATAAAGGCAGGGATGTTTATGATGTTCAAAAGTATAACTTAACCACAGCTTGCATATATTAGTAGTAATCATCTGTATAATAAACATTCAAAACACCCATATAAACCCATGTGTGCTGGAGAGTCCAGTCAACAGAGAATGTAATGTTATGTCAGCACATAGTGAGATGTTACTTCACTGACATGTATATATCCTGAGTAGTTAGCGGATGTGGCCGTATTTGCGCGCACAGGTTATACATTACAAAGTTTGTTTAACTGTGTTTAACCGCTGCTATGTCACACAAACACTTTTAAACATGCTTACAACTGCTTAAATGAGCCTTATTCTGGAGTAAAGAGCATTTGTAAAGCATGGCAAATGTTGAACCCTGGACCATGCACACTATAGTCATGGGACATACCACTAAGCCATCAGAGGTGAATACATGTTTCACATTCTTGAGACTACACCTTATAGCATATGCATTTCACTGTAATAATCACAAATGGGACAGTCACTTTGTGTACATATGTACAGTACATTGTAATGTACTGTAGTTTGTGAACCAACACATTCCAGTCTACATATGTATTACTGTTACAAATTAATATGAAATATATATATATATATATATATATATATATATATATATATATATATATTATACAGTTTCATCAATAGCTATATATATAAACATCTATGAGTACACTTCGTGACACAGAAGCACTCCAAAGGAATTGGAGTGTACACAAAACACATGCAGCTCTGGTATTATAACAATTAATATTAACCTAATTCACCATAGAAGGGGTGGTTGTTGTGTATGTAAAGATTGGGGTGGGGGAGGAATGATGGGTAATGCAATCATGCATCAAGGAGAGCCTGGGTTGGATATCCAATAAGTGAACTGGAGGGGTATACATGGAGTATGGGGACAATATAAAAAGCCAAAATTCGAAATGTAGTGACACAGCAACTCAGGAACAATAAGGATGGTAGAAAGCGGAGTAACTGCTCGTACGACAGGACAGTAAAATCCAAGTAAATTTAATGAAAAATACTGATAAAATTCAACAACAGTTATAAGTTAAGCGCTTTCGACTGTTATCCAGTCTTCTTCAGAACAGTGTGAATGAAGTTAATTATTACATTTATATGCTGGTAACAGTTTGTTAATTGATTAATTAATGAATAAAAAATCCGCCAAAATTTTTAAAGCCACAAGTACAACCTCAACACATGTAGCCTATGTCAATGTTGATACAGCAAATATATGTATAAGTATAAGTAATAAGATAAAACTTCATACAACATTTGTCTACTAATACTGCACTTAGTGTAATGGTACTACAATGTTTGTTGCTGAACTGTGTTTACACATAAAAATTATTGTAAAAAAGTTTATAAACAATAATATATATATTTTTCTCTCCATATAATTGAATGTATGTAATGATCAATATCTGTGATCAGTACAAACGATGAAGCAGAATATAATATTCATTAAAATTGAAAAGTAAGTGGTGTCAAAAAATTATTCAAAAACTAAAAAAGGTTTGATGCTGATAAAATCATTGAGGCCCGGAGATCTCGTAGCATCTGTTAAAATCTGCCACTTACTCTCACTTAAACACAATCTCATTTTCCAGTCCCCACCAAAGGGTGCTGTCTCTACCTGGTCTATAATGGAGAATAAGAATTTGTGATCATTTCCCTTCTCCGAGATGTGCCTATAAAGTGCGTTTTTGGAATCCTGTTTGCCTATTTTGTAAATATGTTCATAGATTCGTCTGTTTAACTGTCTCTCTGTTTTTCCTATGTAATGTGCATTGCATATGGTACATGTCGCCAGGTAGACTACCTGTTTGGACCTACAATTACCTTTCCTACTGGTAATGGTGGTGTGGCATATGTCGTTCAATTTAATGGTGTTGTTCAAATTGATGTATTGGCATTGTTTACAATTGCCACATCTCACTGTACCTTTACTATTCTCGTGAATTGACTTGTTGGTGGCCCCTCTTTCTAAAAGCTTTTTCATGTTGGGTGCTGTCTTATAAACAAATCTGGGTTTGGTCCCCAAGCTCTCTTCCATACCCATGATCGTGAGGGTTCGCCAGTGCCTTTCTAAAATGTCCTTGATAATGTAAGAATTGGGTGTATACATAAGTATGCATGCTCTACCTAAAGAATCGATATGTCCCCCCTTCCTCAGATCTGGAGTGTATTGCCCTAATAGTGGTTTATAGATGTTACCCCATCCATCTTGTACAAATCTGATTGTCTCGTTGACTAAACTTTCAGGGTAGGCTCTGCTCAAGAACATTCCCTTAATGATGTCTAGTTCCTTCTCCAAAATGAGTTGGTTGGATGACATTCTAGCTGCCCGGATGGTTTGTCCTTTGACCACATTTTTAAATATGTAAGGGGGATGGTTACTGCTGTAGTATACGTAATCATTGGAGAATGTGGGTTTTCTGTATATACTTGAAGTGAATCCTTCAGTGTCATGACCTACCAACACATCCAAAAATGAAATTTCATTGCAACTGTATTGGTGGGTAAATTTTAAAAACTCCACAGTGTCATTTAGGTATGACATGAATTCTAGTAATCTGTCTTCAGATGACTTCCAAAGAATAAAGATGTCATCCAGGTATCTCACATACAATTCTATGTCTTGAAAAAATGCACTCTTAAACACATGTTGTTGTTCCCACTCCGCCATGACCAAGTTCGCAAATATGGGGGCACAAGATGCCCCCATGGCTACACCCTTGGTCTGTCTAAAGTATTCTCCTTGGAAGGAAATAAAGTTATAATCCAAAACAAGTGACATCATGTCACAAATAAGGCTGACTTTTTCCCATGAGAACTCAGAGTAGCGGGTGAGGCTTCTTTCAAAGTACTCCAACCCTTCGGTCTTGGGGATACTGGAAAAGAGGTCAGTGACATCTACTGTTACAAAAATCATGTCAGAATTCCAATGATCTTTAGTGAGTGTACCTAAGAATTTCCAGGAATCTTTGATAATGTGGGGGATGTTATTGTATACATTCTTACACCATCCATCAATCAATTTCCCAAAGTTGTATGTTTTAGACCTAGATCCAGACACAATGGGTCTGAAAGGAGGCTGTGTGATTGATTTGTGTAACTTGGGGATTCCAACCATCTTGGCTAACACTGGATGATCGACTTTTAAGTAGGAATATGTGTCATTGGATATCCTATTGTCTATGAGATATTCCTCGATGATAAGATCGATCCGCTTGTGTCCGATGTTGACCTGATTTAATGAGACACTCTCATAATTACCTGAGTGATGTAAGATGTTTTGAATCTCATGGTTATACAGATCGGTCGGGAATATCACAACTCCCCCTCCCTTGTCGGGTTTCATGACCCTGATGTCTCTGTTCTTCATAATGTCCAGTAACATTTTTCTTTCCATACATGTAAGATTGTCACGTGGTTGATCTCTTTGATTTCGCATTCTGTTGTGTGTCCAATAAATGTCATTGCACACAGACTGTTCAAAATTTTGAACATGTGGGTTGGGGGGTGGTATGAAAGTACTTTTTTTATTCATGTCAGTGCCTGCTATACCTTTGACCACTGTTGTTTCATCCTTGTTTTTGTCAAATGTTAATGCCAAATTCAACTTTCTACAATATTTTTTGACCTCTTTGATGGTATCAATTATTCCCCATCTTCTCATGGGAATAAATTTCATTCCTTTTCCCAATAATTTGGCACAAGAGTGGTCCATCTTGGTATTGGTGTAATTGTATACTTTAAAACCCTCACATGTAGTAATCCTAGGTTTTGTGGTATTCTCCAGTTCATTAGTCACATTCACATTCAAATCAGTCAAATCCATCCCTGAATGAGTGTCAATTTCTATCTTAGTGGGAGACTGCTCCATCTTCAAGACTGAACTTCCGATAGTAAAAATGTCTTCCTGTGCTATATTCTGTGCCACTGCTTTTGGACTTTCCAAGCTGGAAAGTATCTTCCCCCCTGAAAATTTTCTCCCTTAAAAGAGTTTTTTGATTCCTTCGTTCTGGGATGATGTAGGTTCTGAACCTCTGTCACTCTATTACTAGGCCAAATGTATGCCCTATTGTTATTGTGTGCCTCAATGTCCCGCTGCATTTTTCTATTTTTTCTCTCAACTATGTTGTGCACATTTTTATCAGCATAGTCAAATTGCTTAAAATACAAATCCTTATAGCAGTCATAATCTTTGTGATGAATGATGAAATGGTTCATGTGCTCTATCTCTTCTGATATTGAACATAATTTTTCATCTTGGTATTTAATAAGTAATTTCATGAACTCAGACCCAAATCTGTCAAATAACCCATTAAAATCCTTCATAACCCCATTTGTATAACTTATTCCTAAAGGCAGTTTGAAAAACCTGAGGCCTTTTGGTACAATATTCAACTTCAAACATTTAGACAAGTAGCAACTATCAACTTTGGTGTTTTTAAAGTGTGTTAGTTTTTTACCATAATCAAGTATGTATTCCTTCAATGAAGTATGGCTACTTTCAATAATACAAGTTTTACCATTCAATTGGTTATTATCATTTGAAAAATAATCTCTATTATCATCTAAAAACTGTTTGAATACTGTATCACCATTGTATAAATTGTCCTTAGGGTGATTAGTATTGTTGAACACAAAACCATTATTCTCACTGTGTTTCATTCTGGTGGGACTCGTCAATTTGTGCTCAAAGTTATCAAAAACAGTACCTGATTTTTGCGGTGCACATTTGTTTCTGTTCTTATCTTCCCTCTGAGTTTTAGGACGTGCCCCACCATACTGTCTGTCCATGCGTTTTTTGCATATGCTGTAATCGAAGGTAAAATCATGTTCAATACCATCGAAGTGCTCACTTAGCAAATATTCGTCATCCGTATGAATCAGATCCAAGGCTTTCACATTTTCCACTCTCAAGCCTTCCGATGCTACTCCAGTTGTATTCTGGCCAGGTGCGAGGTCTAAGACACAGGATTCCTGGAAATTCTTAGGTACACTCACTAAAGATCATTGGAATTCTGACATGATTTTTGTAACAGTAGATGTCACTGACCTCTTTTCCAGTATCCCCAAGACCGAAGGGTTGGAGTACTTTGAAAGAAGCCTCACCCGCTACTCTGAGTTCTCATGGGAAAAAGTCAGCCTTATTTGTGACATGATGTCACTTGTTTTGGATTATAACTTTATTTCCTTCCAAGGAGAATACTTTAGACAGACCAAGGGTGTAGCCATGGGGGCATCTTGTGCCCCCATATTTGCGAACTTGGTCATGGCGGAGTGGGAACAACAACATGTGTTTAAGAGTGCATTTTTTCAAGACATAGAATTGTATGTGAGATACCTGGATGACATCTTTATTCTTTGGAAGTCATCTGAAGACAGATTACTAGAATTCATGTCATACCTAAATGACACTGTGGAGTTTTTAAAATTTACCCACCAATACAGTTGCAATGAAATTTCATTTTTGGATGTGTTGGTAGGTCATGACACTGAAGGATTCACTTCAAGTATATACAGAAAACCCACATTCTCCAATGATTACGTATACTACAGCAGTAACCATCCCCCTTACATATTTAAAAATGTGGTCAAAGGACAAACCATCCGGGCAGCTAGAATGTCATCCAACCAACTCATTTTGGAGAAGGAACTAGACATCATTAAGGGAATGTTCTTGAGCAGAGCCTACCCTGAAAGTTTAGTCAACGAGACAATCAGATTTGTACAAGATGGATGGGGTAACATCTATAAACCACTATTAGGGCAATACACTCCAGATCTGAGGAAGGGGGGACATATCGATTCTTTAGGTAGAGCATGCATACTTATGTATACACCCAATTTTTACATTATCAAGGACATTTTAGAAAGGCACTGGCGAACCCTCACGATCATGGGTATGGAAGAGAGCTTGGGGACCAAACCCAGATTTGTTTATAAGACAGCACCCAACATGAAAAAGCTTTTAGAAAGAGGGGCCACCAACAAGTCAATTCACGAGAATAGTAAAGGTACAGTGAGATGTGGCAGTTGTAAACAATGCCAATACATCAATTTGAACAACACCATTAAATTGAACAACATATGCCACACCACCATTACCAGTAGGAAAGGTAATTGTAGGTCCAAACAGGTAGTCTACCTGGCGACATGTACCATATGCAATGCACATTACATAGGAAAAACAGAGAGACAGTTAAACAGACGAATCTATGAACATATTTACAAAATAGGCAAACAGGATTCCAAAAACGCACTTTATAGGCACATCTCGGAGAAGGGAAATTATCACAAATTCTTATTCTCCATTATAGACCAGGTAGAGACAGCACCCTTTGGTGGGGACTGGAAAATGAGATTGTGTTTAAGTGAGAGTAAGTGGCAGATTTTAACAGATGCTACGAGATCTCCGGGCCTCAATGATTTTATCAGCATCAAACCTTTTTTAGTTTTTGAATAATTTTTTGATACCACTTACTTTTCAATTTTAATGAATATTATATTCTGCTTCATCGTTTGTATTGATCACAGACATTGATCATTACATACACTCTATTACATGGAGAGAAAAATATATATAATATTGTTTATAAACTTTTTTACAATAATTTTTATGTGTAAACACAGTTCAGCAACAAACATTGTAGTACCATTACACTAAGTGCAGTATTAGTAGATAAATGTTGTATGAAGTTTTATTTTATCTTATTATTTATACTTATACATATATTTGCTGTATCAACATTGACATAGGCTACATGTGTTGAGGTTGTACTTGTGGCTTTAAAAATTTTGGCGGGTTTTTTATTCATTAATTAATCAATTAACAAACTGTTACCAGCATATAAATGTAATAATTAACTTCATTGACACTGTTCTGAAGAAGACTGGATAACAGTCGAAAGCGCTTAACTTATAACTGTTGTTGAATTTTATCAGTATTTTTCATTAAATTTACTTGGATTTTACTGTCCTGTCGTACGAGCAGTTACTCCGCTTTCTACCATCCTTATTGTTCCTGAGACAATATAAAAAGGACACAAAACAAGAACCTTTCTCATTCATAATACACCCTGTCATGTCACATTGCAACACCTAATTCCACAAACATATGAACATTAACATGTATCAGACATATGTACACCAACTGACTGTCACATTTGTTTTCAGTAGTGAGGAATGTCTGTAGTACAATGTATATTCTAAACACCATAACATTTGTACACATCTCAGATGCCTTTGTGGTAAAGTCAGTGACTGTGGTGTTCATGGTCCCTGGTTCAAGGGCTGTTAGGTTTTTTGAGGGTCAGAATAAGGGCTGTTGGATGCAGGTGGATTAAAGCACTCTTAAGCAGTTGTAAGCAGGTTTCCATGGGTTTATGCAATGGTAAACGTGGAAACATGATAAATGGAGAAGCGCTTCACAAGTTTAACCTTTACTTAACGTCATGCAGACCACGGGCAAACCTGCTTACAACCACGTAAATATGTGTTATTCACACTTTCCCTACCAGTGCCTACTCTGAGAGGTAAAATAATAACACCTTCCAGGAGAAGAACCCGCAACCATGTACTCCATCCTCAAAGTAACCTAACAGTAAGCTACCTGGGATGTACCTATCCCAGTTGCATATGCAGACAGGTTAAAACACAAAAGGGAGGAATGTGTTGAAATAGGACAATCCGCCATGTATGTCGATATATACAGGTCTACATATACATGTAGATATATAGATAGGTTAAAAACATCTACACATCTATGGAGGTACAGATAAACATATGCAATAATATATATATATATATATATATATATATATATATATATATATATATATATACACACACACACACACACACACACACACACACACACACACATATATATATATATATATGTATATATATATATATATATATATATATATATATATATATATATATATATATATATATATATATATATATATATATATATATACACACACATACATACATGTCAGTAGACAGCATCCGAAGTGTTGATATCTGAGTATAACACGGACCATAGCAATAACACATTCCACCCCCCCCCAAACAATATGAACATAACTATTTGAGCATAACATGGACCATAGCAATCACTCATTCCACCCCCCAAACAGTATGAACATAACATATGAAGATTATATGCCAATATACTATTACAAATATGTTCTATGGACTAATAAATATGTTATTATGAACTGGGAAGACTCCTCATGTACCAACACCTGCACTCAATGCATGTTGGATTCCATCGACCCCACTGACCTGGATCACAGTAGTCACACAAACAGGGCTAAGAGTATTCTACACATAGTTAGTCTCCAATGCCAATGTTATGTTTCCTAAGAGCAGAGTGGTGACTGTCATGGCACCCATGCAGATGGACAATGCATGTGCAAATGCTGAATCCTTCACAAATGAATCTTAAGCAGTCACATATGTGTAGTGATTGTGCCATTGAAACAGAACCAGGATTCAACCCAACACAAACAAGAAGGCAAACTGGTGATACCATGCTTTAAACTGTACAATAGAAGGTAGTAACTGTTGCAAGAGTGAACACACATGAGTGTAGGGGATCCCTGGTCAGCCTCAGTAAGATGCAGATACACCATATAAAACCACACAAAGCTACTGTGAAACTAATCAGCCACATATTATGAGGCCAAGCACAGAGCATTCTATAGCTGTATCATTAATCGTAATGGCAATGACAAGACCTGTCGTGCTGCACAGCACTATGGCATGGGAAGTACTGCACCTACAGAAATGGCACCCGTTCATCCAGATAGGGTCTTGGAGAACCTAAACCCACTCCCACCCCCCCAACAGGTACAATTAGTAATATATCCATGTACACTACAGGGCCCCTATAATAACAACTATGCAGGTATAAGCTGCACTCTCTAAAGCCATACATACAGCTTTCATGGGACCTGTCAACATCCCAGGGTGTATCCTACACAAATGTAAGAACATTCAGCTATCCACATACACATCATGTTCAATCATAGTTCTACATCAGGCTGTGTACACACCGAATGGTACACAGCAATAGTTATCACACCCCACAAAGGGGGAGACACCACTGATAATGGGAAACAGTGCACAACTACCCTGCTGAGTCTGGTCTGTAAGGCCATGAACCATGACCAACGTATTTGATGTACTTGGTACAGATGTAGATGACAGTAGAGTTGATTCACACTGCATATCATGACCTTGCCAGGTCGTAGGACACCATCACCCATACTGTGTTCCAGCTACACACAGTAAACTAGGTGTATATTCTTATGTCACAGGAGTGGTTGGCAACTGGACTGCCGGAGGAACGAACACTACAGAAGGTGTCTGACTAATACACGCACATAAAACCAGTGCTAGCCACAGTAATACAGGGTTCATTCCTGGTACTCCCCCTCTTTGTTATCTATACCACACAGACTAACACAGAAGGCATCAGCCTATTGATATTTGCAAATGACTATGAGCTAGGAGCAACAGTCGACTCAATGTGTGCTGTGTTCAACATACAGAAGGGCCTTAGTGTGTCAGATGTGTGGTGTGTGATGTATGGCTACAATCTGACAGCTAAGTATTGCAATGTCATCCCCTATGTTACAAACTCTGTACCCATGAACTACCACCTAGGCAGAGGTCAACATAATGGCAACTGTGTGTATGGGATGCAGCTGGACAGTACTCTTTCCTCTGATAGTTACTTCACCACACCAGACAGGTAGTCATATGTGGCACCCCTAATCATGACAGGGTGCCATCCATGAATATAGAGTTAATTGCTCAGCCATACTCAACACCCATGTGACCCATAATAGACTGCATATTTCCTTTAAGGGTTATTGCCCATGTGTAGATGGCCTACACTGCCCTTCCCAATCCCTAGCTGCACTATGTAGCATGCAGCCTACCCTGAATAAAGCCACGTCCAACCCAGAGGTGTTGGACATGCTACACTTAACACATCCTGATCCCAAATAAACACATACATCATGGACATCCACCTTTCATGCCTGACAGATCTCTGTCCCATACACTTAACATACTCTTGCCATAGTTTGCATCCCTGTCCAGCAAAGCTACACATCGCTCCTCTCTGTGACATGGTGTGATGACTGCATTCCAACTATATCAGTAACCCTGTGGATCAGTTCTGTGGTACTGCTTGAACTGGCCACTGAAACTTACCTGTCTGTTGCCTACAGCCAGGTAACCTGTCTGCCTAGGCTCATAAATGGCTCAGGGCTTATAGCCTACTAGATCACTATGACCATACATGCTATAGTTGATATCCAACCATGCAAATACCATCAGGCTAGCTATTGTCCCATGTGTTACACATGTGCAACACAGGCAATACATGGCAGGATGCTACACAGCTGTGCAGTGCCATGTATATGTATATGGCAAAACACATACATGCTTGCAAGTATGCAGGGTCACAGGTCATGTCCCTAATGGCTATGTATGACTATATGTGACATATACACAGCATTAAAGTTGATTGCATTAATGTGAACACATCCAGGCATGTGCTGATAGGTAAAGACACCAGTACAGGCAAACAGACATGCCCACATCAAGACAACATCCACATGGTGTATGAGCAATGTCATCACATGACACACACATATATGGCGATAACATCACATCACCAGTAAGTGCCAAATGTGTGTGACTTATACATGTCAGTGGTGTTAGTGTCATGTAGATTTGCAAAGATGTATTTGTAATCTTAATAAATGTGATACATATGTATGTTCAGCTATACTTCTGTACTTCTCTGTTAGTTACTGTAACCTGTCTCCGTCATTATGTCTTCCAGGTATGCCACATAGCAGACTGCTGGTGTACAGCCACTTGGAGGATGAGGTCCTCGTCCCATACCTCCACAACAACCATACAACACTCTTCAGCCATGTGCCACAGGATGCACTGCAGTAGGATGCCCTGTGGGAGGAACTCTGCAGAAGGGTAAATGATGTTGGCAGTCATAATCGCACCTATCAGCAAGTGCGCCAACACTGCACTGACCTCATAAATTTGGTGAAACAGCGTGCTAATGCAATCACCAGGGAACAAGGTGCAACAGGTGGAGGGCCACTCACCCAGCCCCCACTCACATGTACCGAGGAGCTACTGGCCAACCTGGGGAAACCTGCAGACCTCCACCCACAAGCTTTAGCTGGTATTGTGGAGGTGGGTGTCTCTCAACCACTGAGCCTGGAGTTGCCTGTTAAGTCACTACTGCACATATAACACACCTATATTTCACATAGTTACATGTGTTACTGTACAATATGTAATATAACATCATATGCACAGCATGTATGCACACATGCCACATACTATAGTCTGCTACTGTATGTATGCACAGATGTGCATACTCCATAGTATAATGTATTGTACTGGCTTATGTGCTAACATGGACATTGCACCTATCACACAGGTGTGGATAATGATCTTACTGCTGTGACACTCCTGTTTAGGTACCTCTGGCATTTTGCAGCAACAGCAGCCTGTGTCAGGTGAGATTGTTATTATTTACCAGGCTTGATAATGCACAGAACATATTAATTGCATGCTATCTGCCATAACACACGTACACATAATGTATGGTGGTCCTGTTAATGGACACTGGTCAGACCTGCAATGCATCACAGTGTTTACCCATGTGAAACAATTGAAGACTATATGAAACACCTACACTAAACCTTCCAAACTGTCATTGCCAGATATGTGGACAACAGTGAATACAGTGGTGGAGTTATGTTTCACTGTAGGGACAGGTACTACATATCAGCATTACACATGTTGGGAATACAAACAGTACTGCACAGAGAACATATGTGTGCACACACTCTAAATGTGTTGGAGCTAGAGTATGACCAGCCCACAGGATACACCCTTGTGGATTATACCCTTGCTATGAATGTCACACAATGCCATGTACTATCTGACATGTCCATGACATGTAGTGGGCTGACTGTAACACTGCTCAACTATCCTGAAAAACATGTCTCTCATCCCATACATACCTCCCTTTGTCTGCATAACCCTGACCTCAGTGTAGCATATGACATCTATGGGTGTATGTCATATGGGATAACACTGACATATGAAATAAGATGGCCATCACAACCATTGGACAGAACATGTGTACACATGTCCATGGAGGATGGCCAGAGACATGAAGCAACACACACAGTAGAAGTGATATACATGTGTGTACACCCTGTTGTACATTGGCTCGACACAATACAACTATTGCCTTTGTATAATGGTGATATTGCAGATGTGAAACACTAAACATCATACAGGCCTATGCACAGCTTGTGTAGGCATAACATGAAACCACCATATAACGTGTCTTGAACATCTTGAGTGTGTCACGACATGAAAGCATTTACCGATACAGTCTCCAAATATATACATGTGTTGCACAACATACACATACAACCACATCAGGCCACAGATACAGTACATTCACCTTGCTGGTGTCAGACATCATTGTCATGCCTGCTCCTCATGTGTGTGAGGTACACAGATGGCATGTAGGACATAGAGTACTACTAAGTTAGCCATGTGTGGGCGTAGTTGCCAGGCATCAGTAATATGGTTGCAGATGTGCAGGGGTGTCATCCATATACCCTACTGTTCCCTGTCACACATTCCACATTAGGGTTTAATGTGTATGCACTTCAGTGATGTGGGTCACATTCCACATTAGATATGTATTGTATGTGAACATAGTCATGGGTATGAACTGTGTCAGTAGCTCACACTGTATAGCAGTTGTAAAGCCACATGATGCCCTGCAATGGCTATGCACATCAGCTGAATGTGCAGTATGTCCCTGCATATTTGTAGGGGTGGACAGACAACATTGCATCAGCTGAAGGCCCATGTTAGTATAACATGTCCCTGCATTGGGACACCATTACCGTACTGTAGATTGGAAAGGACACCATAGTGTCACACATGTATGCATGTCATTCAACATGTCAGCAGAAGACATGTCATACTACATGTGATTGGCAAGGTCATACACTACACAGCAGGCCGGTGTACTGTAAAACTGTGCTGGTCTGTGGCAACATTGCAAACTAGAGACAGCCATGTCAAACATGTGTATACAGCCACATGCACAATGTCTAAACTCAGCTCAGGGATAGGCAGAATAATGTTGAACAGATATACACTGCTTTGGGGAGATAAGCAAGCTAGGGCTCATGCAAACATAGTATATAGTTGGCATACCCTACTGTCCTCATACATAGGGGAGGTGGCCAACACAAAGCATCAGTGGCAGATGTACAAAGATCAGTGATGGTCTGCTAACATGTGGTGTATGTTGCACACACCATGGCAGTGTGGTGCAACGGTGCAAAGTGCATGCATTGTGTTGCAGGTATGGGGCATAGGCTACTAACACAAATGGTGCAATACAGGTATGTATGCTAACCACCACTATAATTGTGTAAGGTGCATGCCATCTGCTATAACACATGCATGCTGCTGTGTGCAACTCAGGGATGTATGATAACTACCACTATAATTGTCTAAGCTGAAACTATAATTGTCTAAGCTGAATGCCATCTGTCATATCACCTGCATGTAGCATGTGTGTCTGTGTGGGTGTCTGTGTGTGTGTGTGCCTGTGTGTGTGTCTGTGTGTGTCTGTGAGTATGTCTGTGTGTGTCTGTCTGTGTGTCTGTGTGTCTGTGTCTGTGTGTCTGCATGTGTGTGTCTGCGTGTGTGTGTGCATATGTGTGTGTGTGTATGTGTGTGTGTGTGTGTCTGTGTGTGTCTGTCGGTGTCTGTCTGTGTGTGTGTATCTGTCTGTGTCTGTCTGTCTGTGTGTGTCTGTGTGTCTGTGTGTGTGTGTGTGTGTGTGTGTGTGTGTGTGTCTATCTGTCTGTGTCTGTCTGCGTCTGTCTGTGCCTGTGTCTGTCTGTGTCTGCCTGTCTGTGTGTCTCTGTCTGTGCATCTGGTATAACTTGTAATGTACAGTTCTTGTCTTCCCCTCACAGGTGTTGATGTAGGTGCTTTGCCCTCCTGTGGTCCACCTGATGTTAGTGTCCCCACAGACTCTAGCAGTGATGATGATAGTATGATTGAGGTGCAGGCAGGGTTGTCAGGGGCTAAATATGTGACATTGGTTGCCATTCCACCTGTCTCCCCCTCACCCTCATACACAGTTCCCCTGTCTACACATACCCCATCACCACTGGCCATAGAGAAAGGACAGTTGGCAGGTGGTAGCATGGAACAGGGAAGTGTGCAGACTATGGAATATGTGCCTGCACACCATGATCCCAATTAACTGACTGGTGATGTCCCACACAGGCATGTGCCCAGCGCTGCTCATAGGAGGACCACTGGCCAACATGCCTCTGTGAGACAAAGCACATCAGCTGGAGTAACCAGACACATGTTTCGGGCTGTAAAAGAGGCACAGGCACATGCTGAATGGCACAACAGAGAAGGTCTGAGGCTTCAGAGGGCTGCTGACCATTCATTAACTGACAACATCCAGGCACTTGCAAATGCTCACCATCATCTTGCAGATGTTTTGGATAGATAATTGGGTGACATGGTGGGAGTCCTTGACCATGGCATGCCAATCCTCGAGCGTGGAATGTCTGTGCTGGAACATCTGGTGGGAGTGAGGCGTCAGGCACTTGGACGTAGGTCAACTATATCACCTGTTGAAGGTCTACATGAACATGCTACTGCACATGCCCACTCCCATAGTGGCAGTAGCAGCAGCAGTGCAGCTGGTGCTGTGCAGTCCACACCAGGCCACAGCAGGCCATGTGCACGTGGTCCTGGATGGTCCCAACCAGGACACGATTCCAGTGGACATGTGTCATCAGACAGTACCCAATCTGGACCTCTGACTGGTACTGCCCATGCAACCCCTGGCAGGCGTAGGTCACATGGCCGTGGCCAGACACCATGAACTGTGAAACCTGCCTTGTACAGTCTGCAGCTGTCAATAATACCCCTGTGTAGGCCAGCCACATACCAGAACTGTGTGCATGCAGACACACACACCGGAAACAAATGTAGGGCACCTCAACACACACAAGCATAACATCCACTCATGCCCAGTGATATCACAGGCCCTAACACACACACATGATGTCATCCAATGGTGCAGCCTAGGCCATGGCAAACATTATCACCCTGTGCATATGATGATGCCTGTGCCACATCCTTATCATCCACACCATCAGTGCAGGGACATGCTCATATGGTCTGATGCACCGGGTGAACATACTAGGTAGACAATTGTAGATTAATATTGTTGAGTAGTGTTGACAGGCAGCAGACATACCATGTATTATAGTTTTACAATGCATTTTGTACATTTGACAGTATGTATCGTGTAACAACACTAACAGCATGTTGATATTGACGTTCTGCCTTCCTCTTTCAGGTGTAGTTGCATGTGCTGGGGGATGTCGGTGTTTGTGATTAGTGTCCCATATGTACATGGTGACTACCCACAGGTCAGTATGACAATACCCTCATGCACTTTTTAGCTTCCACATCACAGTTATATTCTCCCATGTTTCAGTTATGTTTACTATTCTAATGATCCAAGAGCATGATAGCTGTGTAGTAATATACTGTGTTCAGAGCTGTCACATCCATAGTGGGTGACATCACATGTATAGTTACCTGGAGTGGGGAGGAGGTAAAAGAGTGGTATGCCGGATGACAAGGGTAAAGGACAGTGGAAATAGTGGCTTCTCATTGGGAAACAGTAATACCCACTGCCATGACAGCATGCAAACATAGACACACCCACAGACTCAGGGATTCACAGACACAGTAACACACACTCTGACACACACACACACACACACACACACACACACACACACACAGTTGCCAGTGTTCAGATGAGAATGCCTGCCTATGTGCATATCATCATTATAGTACTACACAATTACAAGACGCGCCACAGAGGTTACACATGTACAGGTAGTTGTAATGGCCTAAGATCGAGGACATCAACATGGATACTACAGTGCAGTGACTGTATGTGGGGAGGGGGGTCCATCAGTAGGCTATGTAACAACAGGTCACACCCCAGGGTGTACATGTTAACAAGTGGTTAGAATGCTCGTCTACAATTGATGATATCAACAAGGATGCTAGATTGAGTGGATGGGGGGAGGGGGCATTAACATTTCACTATGGTGAAACACAGCCTCACTCTAGGGACCGGACAGCCATACACACACACACACACACACACACACACACACACACACACACACACACACACACACACATTGTGGCATTCACAAAGATATACACCTATGTCACACACATACAGACACTTTACATGTGTGAGGTTCAGCCACCTGCCTATGCCTTTCTTTCTACACTTCACTCTGTACTGGTGTCAACAACAGTGTTCAGGAGGGTGAAAACATGTGGGATGTATTCCCAACCATAAGTGACATATATGTACACACACACACACACATGCCAGTACTGTGAATCAAACACCTGCCTATCTCATGATAGGTATTACAGAAGTACAGCACTATCCCATCCGGTAAAAAGCTTACTGACTCTTTCCTTTGCCAACTGTGCTGATATATACACAATATATGCACAGGGGAGGTATTACTGTTACAGGTGTCATGAGGTTTGATTTCAGTGTCACCCTTACAGCATTCTACATTGTCTGTCTTCCACTTCAATTAACAAAACTTGACCTTAGCAGTTACACAGGTTATTGTAGGAATGGTTGTAACACACCAGTGAGCTGTCCTCAGTAATCATTCATCTGCAAAGAAGCCCCACCACTTAGATGTCATGTCCAAACCTCTGTCCATACCTCATGTACGGCTTACTGTACTTAGACCATATTACCATATACATTTGGCAATGCTGAGGCTGTATTGAAACAGCATTATGTACTAAGACAACAGTCACCTTCAGACATCAGACACTGCATACACATGGAATTGACACAAACATCAATACATGTACACATATGCGGTCTACATCAGTAAGTGCACTAGCAGGTCAAGAGGATACATTCCACATCTTCCACATGCAATGTATGAAACATACCCGAGCATTACACCATAATGGATGTTGTATTCATGTACTGGTAGGACACCACCACCTTCACTGAGTAGCCAAGTGTACATATTTGACAACAGCACATATCAGCGAGACACACACAGCATTATTCCATGTCATGCTCCTACAAACTGTTACTTGACAGTGCCATGGTGAAGCCAGGGCACCGTAATGGTCAACAGTGAGCACATCATATTTGCCACACACACCTCATGTTTACTGGAAGAGTGCCAGCAATGTTCTCTGTTAGAGCTAGGCAGTACACTCATTCAAGCATGTGTGAGGTCTGTGGCTTGTAAACATCTCACCCCAGCATGTACTGGCTATTGTGGTACTAAGACTAATGTCCAGACAGCATGCATGGCTTGCAGCTGTTGACATGGGGTATATGTAGGAGCTGTAGCCACACATGCCTGTACATGTCATGAACATATCACCTGTGACTACACAGGAACATAAAGAGCAGAGCTGGATTTCCCTGAGTCTGTCAATACAGGCCTTGTGTAGGTCCTATGATCCTGTTATTTGGGTATGCTTGTAGGCATTGTATTAGGTGGACATGTCTAATGACATACATGCCACATGGGGTGTTGTATGATATGATAGGTGTCATGGGTGACCAGTAGAGAGGAAATATTACCTCTGTTCACATAGATATCAAACCTTATGTACTGTTAGCATGCTATCTGCCATGTGCATGTGTGTAATCACTGTAGCCACCTGTATGTAGAAAGGATAACAAAATGCCTTTCATGGCAGCAAGGTGTGTGACACATGCTGTAGATAGCATCCACCTGTGTGACCCAGGTAACCTATTGTCTGTCACGTCCACACATGCATGAATGTGTATACTTAACATATATATGTCAGTACGTCATGTACATGTATGCATGTGTATCACACAGCACAGACACAGATATATAATTTATGGGCCACATACAGGTATCAGGTAGTAAACCAGTATGATGTGTATATATACTGACAGGTAAGATGTACATAGCTGTTAGGAATGGTAAAGAATACACAGTCAAGCACGACTACAGTTGGGTATGTTATTTTCCTGTGCTACTGTCAAGCAGTGACACAGAAGTGATCACTGGGGTGTAAGTCTATACCGATCATTCCTCCACCCTAACTCCACAATCCCTGGGGTAGATTACATTAGCCATCATTCCCCACCCCAAACTCTGCATACACAACAAACATCCCTTCTCTGGTGAACTGCTTAAGATTTAAATGTTATAACACAAGAGATGCCTCTGTTTTGTGTACACGTCAGGTCCCTTGGAACCTTTCTGTGTCACAAAGGGTGTTTAGACGTGTGTATACATATATATATATATATATATATATATATATATATATATATATATATATAGCTATAGCTGTGTCTGTGTATATGCATATATATATATATGTGTGTGTGTGTACACATCCCGTAGGTGTGTATATATATATATATATATATATATATATATATATATATATATATATATATATATATATATTTATATATATATATATATATATATATATATATATACATATATATGACAGTTGCACAGATGTGGACCTGTCTTTGTTGTTTCACAGAGTACAGTACATTCAAGGGTACTGTACATATGTGCACAAAGTGACTGTTCCATTTGTTTTCAGTACTGTGGAATACCTGTAGTAAGATATGCATTATAGACTCCATGCAACATGTATACAACCCAGATGACTTAGTGGTACGTCCAGTGACCTCAGTGTGCATGGTCCAGGCTTCAAGACCTCTCAAACAATTGGGGACAAATATCAACTGAATCAGGGACACGTTATAACAAAATCAGGGACACTTTTAAATTATTAGTGATATTAACCTGACACATTGACAGACTCAGAGCATATGAATTCATACACATTGTCTGAGGTAAATGATGTTTATAACTCTTAATTGTTGTCATTATTCATTATGTGTAATTCACCACCTTTCCTCCAAAAGTCACTAGTTTTAGGAGGGATTAAGTGGGACAGAGTTAGAATTTGAGTCGAAATCAGGGACGTCCCTGGAAATCGGGGACAGTTCAGAAGTATGCTCCCTATTTGTTCCCCCAATGGTTTATGTCTTGTCCAGTGGATTTGCTCTTAGGGGTTGGAGGTATGGGCATCAGCTATGTCCATTTTGGAATATTACTTACATCCCTGGGGCGGTCCTAATACGACTGTGCCAGCCAACACCTGCACGACTAGGCCCATAATTGCATACCTATAGTTCCCCCACCTGCCCCTCCTCTACAGCACTCATCCTTACTGTGGGTGCAGGTGGGGTATAAACACACCACTACACACTGCCCACTCTCTGCATGTTGGGACAGATGTCATATGCTGTGTCGACCCATGGGTTATCAGGCTTGCACAACCTACTGGTCCATGTACGTCTACAGCCTGGTTTGATGAATCATTACTGGGACTGACTCCGATGATCATTAATTTTTGGGTGTCCCACAAGGGACATCGATGTCTATGTTTCAAGATTAGACCTGGCAGGTCTCTGCCACTGGTAGTATCCTGACGGTGGTCTAGGAAGCAGTGGTGTGTTTACTTTTATTGTGTGTCTGTATGTCTCACTGGCCTAGCTGGGGGGCTGAGGGGTTGCTGCTACATGTTACAAGTTTGTTTATTGGACTGCTCACCCCCATATGCACGGCCTGTGAACATATGTAATTCGTAACTGCTGTATCGTATCCTAGCTATATACATGTGTATATTTTCAGTTATATATATATATATATATATATATATATATATGCATTACTATATACAGATATATCTGTATATGTATGCATACATGTATATATTTATATATTGATGTCTATATATATATATATATATATATATATATATATATATATATATATATATATATATATATATATATATATATATATATATATATATATATATACATATATATTTATATATATATATATATATATATATATATATATATATATATATATATATATATATGTATATGTGTGTATCTCCAACAACATATGGGTCTATGGGTGTCTGCATATGTATATATCTATATGTGGGTATGTATATTTATTCTGTTTCTGTATGTAAACATTTGTACTACAAAGAGGGAGAGGCTTATCTCTATGTCGCTATGGGTAGATATACACACACGCACACATACCTCTACATATATACATCTACATCTGGTTATTCTGTTCCTTGCCATATAGATTAAACTTTGCTGCAGTGGGACTCGTAGTGGGTGTGGCTGCTTGTTGGGTGATGCCTCTGTCCAATGAACACATTTGCTTACATCCCTGGGGCTATCCATATAGGCCCACATCAGCCAACACCTGCACACCTAGACCCATAAGTAGCTACCCATAGTTCCCCCACCCACACCTCCTCTACAGCACCCATCCTTACTCTGGGTCCTGGTCGATTTTGAGCACACCACTACACACTGACCACTCTCTACTTCACAGGACCCATGTCATACAATTGTCTCGACCCATGGGTCATCAGGCTTTCCCACCCTTGTATTCCGGGTATGTATACACCCCAGCCAGAATGGTCCGTGTATCACCTTCTTTAGGTCTTGGCAATTTTTGGGTGTCCTGCAAGGGACGCTCCTGTCTGTGTTCCAAGATTAGATTTCACGGGTGCACTGTGTACCCCCCCGGTTGTATCCTGCCTGTGGTCTGGGGAGCAGTGGACTATTTACATTGTTTGCGGGTTTGTGTGTATGTATCCCATGTCTGGCGGGGGGGGGGGGGTGTAAGATCATGCTACGTGTTTCATGTTTCTTGCTTGGGCCCCTCACTTCCATTGGCATAGCCTGTGAACATATGTCATTCTTGTGTGCTGTTTCCTATCATAGCTGCATATCTGTGTATATCTACAAACACACACACACACACACACACACACATATATATATATATATATATATATATATATATATATATATATATATATATACGTACATGTATATGTCTGCAACTATATATCTATATATATATATATATATATATATATATATGTGTGTGTGTGTATGTGTGTGTGTGTGTGTGTGTGTGTGTGTGTGTGTGTGTGTGTGTGTCTGTAAAGCAATGCATCCCCCGCGCAAACGCACTTACACACGCTTACTGGTGTTTATATATGCTTAAACCTGCTTACTAGTGCCTTATTCATTATGACACTGACACTTCGCTCCAGTTAACTTTTAATTGTTATTTTGCAGGTTATACAGTGGACAGATGTCGCAATATGTTCATGTACAGATTACTGATGGTAAATGGTATGTGATGCAGTGGGATTCGGAATGGGAATGTCTGTTCATTAGGCGGTTGCTCTAACCAATACACTACTGCTGTGCTGCTTCATTTGCATATATACCCATATACCCATGGCTCCTGGTTCCCCAAACACCCACCCCAACGCCTCCCTAACACTGCAGTCATCCATTCTCCAGTTGGAATTGTGGTGTATCCACACCATTACACACTGGCCACTCCCTACTCCTGTAGACCCATCCCATCAGTTGACTCACTCCACGTATCCTCAGAACTCCCAAATTTTTAGTCTACAAACATTGATGACATGAGCGACCAAAAGGACACTATTCACAATTTTTGAGTTGTCCCACATGGGACACGCATGTGTTTATGTCAAGATTAGACTCTATACTTCATTACATCCTTACTCCCGTTAACATGACACTACAATAAATTAATAAGTATGACTATATGGTAACGCACACGTTACACATAAGAGCCTAGTTATGTACGTGCTTGGCATATTTCTTTTACAAATAGACCGGTTTAGTAATTGGCATTACCGTAGCAGGCAGATCACAGGAATGATTCCATGTGTGGGAAAATCCTTACATTTGATTTTTTTCAGCACAGCACTGACTTTGGACATTGTACACACTTCTGCATGTTAGCAGTTTCGTCCCTTCCCTCTTATGCACAACATATTATTCTATCTACTGACGAGTTTTGTAAGGGCACATTCATGTTATTTATGTCTGCAAATGGAATGAATGTGTTACAGAGAATGTACTTCTACATATAGATGTCTGCATGTGTGTATGCATATATACTAATAACGAACTTGCTGACCTCCACGGGGCGGTCCAATTAGAACCAGCCCATCCAACCATGGCACACCTGGCTCCATAATTTCATAGCCATAGCTCCTCCACCCCACCCGAGTTCAACAGACACACATACCATCCATTGTCCAGTTGTTATCGCAGCCATGACACACCTCCACACATTGCCCTCTCCCAAGCATTAGAGGCCCTACACGTATGTTGTACCAAACCATGTATTCTCAGGCTCTCCCACCATTTATTCCTTGACATACCTGCCCTTGCTTGTGTAATGGTCGGACGGCCAAATAGCCTATCAATTTTTGGGTAGTCGCACCAGGGACTACCCTCTGTGTGTAAAGTAGACTTAGCAGATCAACAATGTTACTCCCACTGGTAATATCCTGCCTGTGGTGTGAGTAGCAGTGCTTTGCTCACTCCTGCCTAGCTTGATATGACATATGCTGACAGCGCTATATAATACTGGGGTTGCTGTTGAGTCCCTTCTCATTCCCTTTGTATGCTTTATTGTTACGTCATTCTTTCTTCATATATATATATATATATATATATATATATATATATATATATAATATATATATATATATATATATATACATATATATATATATATATATATATATATATATATATATATATATATATATGTATGTATATATATATATATATATATATATATATATATATGTATATACATATATATATATATATATATATATATATATATATATATATATATATACATATATGTATATATATATATATATATGTATATATCTGTACATACTTATATACATTTCCTATGCTGGGCACTGCTTAGACCCGCGCAGGTGCACTCAGACTTGCTTACTGGTACTTATATATGTTTACTGCTGCTTATTTGTGCTTACACCTGATTACTAGTGCCTTATTCATTATGACAGTGCCACTTTGATTGAATGATATTTAAGTTAAATATCTCATGCGATACTCTTATGTCAGTTTTACAGCAAAACAACATTCATTCCACATGGAAAATGATATGTGCTATTGTTGGGCTTGAACCGTGAATGCCTTTTCATTAGGCGGACGCTCTAAACACTACACTATTGACATTTACATTGATTCTGCATGTTTTTCTCTATTTGAATGAATTTGATGTATATGCTATGCTCAGAGGAGGGTAGAGAAGTGCAAACATGCTGCGCTTTGCTTACACCTTCGATATTACATCAATTCAAATGTATAATAGGGACACGGAGAATCTAATTGTGAAAGTTTTAGGGACAGGGCTCAACATTCCATTATGTGCTTGTGTGTTTACTACTTCGATTTTATTTCACTGTTTGTGGACATTCTTGTATGCTTAGCATGCATTTCGGAATCCACGGACACTGAATTACTACTCACTATTAAAGGCGGGTTCTACTAGTAGGCATAGTAGGTTTTGCAACTGTCGGGGCATGTTTACACCTTCGTAGAGCACTTCTACACGCTCCCTGCACTCGCACACATTTCCTGTGCACATCAAGGGTGCAGCGGTGCGCCCTCATACATATTCATATGGCGCTGCTGCACCATCTGTAGTGAGGACGGTCGGTGCAAGGCTAAAACCGTCCTTGCACCGAGCTTCTTGAATCCTGGGGGATATTTTTCCCATTCTGTATTGCTGGATATGGATTTCTTGTGTTTCATCTGTGTTTTATGTTATTAGTGGAGATTAATTTAGGACTTTTAATTTATGGTGCATTTTTTTCAAATAAATACTACCATGCATTTAACATGCACACAGTTGTGATTAGGGAAACATCTCTAGTACTTCAACCACTGTTCAAAACAGGTTGCATTAAAAGAAATCAACCTATATCATTTGAAGCCACCTTTCTATCTGCCTTCCTAGGGGCTTGCACCATAAGTGAATGTCTATCAATTCTTGGCCATTGACCTGTTCTTTTATAAGAGCAAAGACACACTATCATCTCAGACTGTAAAACTCTAATCACCAGTTTGTGGTCTGTATTTATTTATTTCCTTACTTAATCTTATTTATGCATTCATTTAGTTGTTTAAATTCATTTTCAGGGTAGAGCATTAATCCAATTACACCATCTTCATAAAAGAAAAAAATCCAAATTCAGAAAGGTTACCATGAGGTCCACACATGGTGGACACCTTGCAGCAATCATTTCCAATTCAGAGACAGCCCTAGCATGGCACTTTAGGAGGAAGGTGTGCAGCACCACGGTGGACTATCTATGTGGTTGTGTTAAATATTAATGAAGCATGCCTTGGGAACAGCCTGTGCTAATTAGCTATACAGTATCCTATGAAACTACCTGTAATAAGACATTTATGAAGCTGAGCAGCCAAGCGATTCAGAGAATCACACAGCTGTGTAAAGTAACATGGCCGCTCATGGCTTCTCATGTTAATGAACACAGCCAAAAGCTGGGTTTTGCCCATAGTGGTACAGTTAAGTGTCCAGGAGTTTAAAAATCAGGTAGTGTTGGGAGTGTATTTATGTATGTGTGTCACTGCATGTCTTAACGTACATCTGACTATGTTAATGAATTGGGTAGGTTAGGTAGTGCTGTGTGTGTGTGTGTGTGTGTGTGTGTGTGTGTGTGTGTGTGTGTGTGTGTGTGTGTGTGTGTGTGTGTGTGTGTGCGAAAGGATGAGTGTACCCATAAGTGTGATCAGGTGAGCTCTCAACTGACCAGATTTTTGCAGAATGTCCAGATTTTTAGTTCATATTTTTGGTGTGTTCCTCATAAAATTTGTGAATTTCTGTCAAATCAGTGAGGAATGAATTCACAACATAATGACAAACATTCAAGTTTTACACTTCATATCATTCAGAAAATGCGTGGTAACACAAAACCTTTTATTCTAGCAACTTTCTAAGTTTATAAGACCAATATTTAAAATTTCTTCCTATTTTAGGTCTTTGTCCCCCATTATTTTTGGCTTTGTCCAGATTTCTTATGTTAAGAGGTTGAGAGGTATAGGTGGGGGGGGGTTCACACATGTGTTCCCAAATGAATGTGTAAGTGTGTCTGGGGGTGTGAGGGATGTTATACCTGCATACTCACCTAGACTAACATGAAAATCCTGTAGCATTATTAAGGGGTAAAACTAGAAACAAGGAATAATCCTTTATAGTGTAAGGTACTTAAAAAAAGTTTGACAGTGTGAAAGGTATGGGTTGGGGAAATACTAGACACCAAAGATACTCTTCATATTGTGCCTTAAAAGCCCTTCTAAACAATAAGAAAGACAATGTGGGTCAGGGGAACACCAGACATCATGGACAATCTATGTAACATGCCCCAAAGGTGCTAAAAAAGATTCAAATCATATAGCCTCCCACCTCATACAGGGGTTATTACTTCTACATACCATCACATCACCAGGGACACATCAAAATATCAACTGTTTGTTACAAAATTGTAAAATAAAAGGGAGAAAAGGTTTCAAGTCATGCACCCTTGATACAGAAAGCAGCAGCAGTAACTCATTATGCTAACTAATCCTAAGTGCAGTCAGGGCTATTTTACATAATAAGAAGCATGAAACTCTAATGTCTGCTAGATTCAAGGACTGTAATACTGCATGAGTTACAAGGGAAAGGGTACCTATAAGAGACCAAGCCAGGAGGAACACTTGATGACTCCATAGAGAATATTTAAGCTGAAACTGGGACTCAGTTAAAAAGTTAACTGAGCAACAGCTCTACCATCACTATGCACTTCATAAGCAATAAAGGAATGAAATCACAGATATATGTGACATATCCTACATTGATCAGTTACTTAGCAGTGACAATGAAAACATGACAAACCACTTTACAACTGAGTCATGATCAAGGGTAAATTATTTTCTCAGGGATACAAAATTGAAGTGTGGGAGGGGTACAGGGCAATTCTTTGCCACTGCCCCTGTTTTCCTTGTCCTTGACCCATTAATCTGTAACCACAGCCTAGTCTACTAGGCCGTGGTTACAGCTTTGCACCCAAAAATCACCTTGTCCAAAGACATATCATCTGCGTTTTGTAGACAACTTAAAACTGTACATCTCATCAGATTAGCACATGAAAGCACAACAACAAATGGTTAAAACTTTTTCAGACAATATAAGCATGGCATTTTGTCTTGATAAACTTGCAAATGCACCATTTACAGCAGGAAAACTTAAAGCACTAAGAGAGAATCATCTTGGGACAGAAATGTGATGTATAATACCTTGAACAGGAGGGAGTGCATAAATATCTGTGAACAAATAAACATAAAAAACTGAGAATAAAGTTTACTAATGATTATTTTAAAACATTAAAGTTTAAAGTTAATACTTTAGACTGCCTTGACATCTGGGAATAAAGTTCAAGTTATAGATTAGCTTTCTCTTCCTCTTCTAACGTGCTGCTTTGGTGTGACTGACTGGACACAAAAAGTACTGCATCAGTTAAACAAGAAACACAGAAAAATACTTCATGCTTATCAAGTAATATATACAAACAGTCCATGGCAATTTTATATACTATCTCTCATATCCGCGGTGGTGCAGCAGTACCGTTGTTGCCTCACAGCAAGAGGTTCTCCCGTTTGATTCTCGGCTGGAGTGCGGGGAGTGCCTTCTGTGTGGAGTCTGCATGTCCTACCTGCAGTTGGATGGGTGTTCAAAAGACATGCATAAATGGGCATGCCTTCGTTGATGGCTGAACGTCGAGCTGACACCTTGACATTTGTGAAAATCTACTGCCAATCATTAGCAGACCGGAGTTCCGCTGTGGCGACCCCTAACTGAGAAAAGCCGAAAGACAAACAATATCCCTCAATTTGAAGGATGTATGGATCTTCTTGAAACTGACTATAAGACTGAAATCATGGGACTACACACATATTTGTTGACATAATCAGATCCAAATATAGCAAAAGTTCTAAACCATGAAGAAAACAAGTTTAAGATGAAATATTTGCTCAGATTATGAGAGGCATTTTTGAAAGGTGTGGAAATGTTAATCAAACCAGAAGTAGATGTGAGTATAAAAACAGGGCCGGAAGAAAAGGAAAGAAAACTAGAAAATCCACAATTATAGTAGTACATGTATAGATCTCCTTGAACAGGTACATGTTGATTAAGACTTCAATTAGGAATAGTTAAGGAGAGGTAAATTTAAACCAAAAGATGCAAGGTTCATATTGGATGCTCAAATTAGCAGGCTATGTATACATTTGTTTACAAAGTCTGTACAAACAGTGGAAGATACAGACAAACGGATGTCCTGTAGTACAGAAACAGTTACCCATCTTGTTGCTGGATGTGATGTTCTGATTGCTGAGGGTCTCTGTATCGAAAGGCAGAGCAATGTGGCAAAACTGTTGCAATGGGTATTATACAAACACTACAATATACAGGTAGCTGAGAAGCACTGGAAATATTGCACCACAAAGAATTACTAAAATGAAGAAGTTGCAATCACGAAGAAGCTACAGTCACATGGGATCATCAAATACCAGCAAGTGAGAGAGTAGAAGCAAGAAAACCAGATATAGTAATAAAAAAATGACAAAAGTAGTATTAGTGACTAAAATAGCAACACCTAGCAATTATAGAATCCTGTGTATATACTGAGAGACACAAAGTTACAAAATACCAGGATATGCAAGCAGAAACTAGAGCAGTATGGGATAAAGACACCCAGATAATTCTAACTATAGTAGGAATAGCAAATATACTTTTAAAAAAGATTTTTTAAATGTACTTAACTATGCTGTTGATAGACGTAGCTCCTTGTGAACTTGAGAAAGAGGCAATTCTGGATAAATTGTGGATGCTGAGAAGAGCACTCTTGGTAAACATCAAAGACTGAAGTAATACTAATTTCATCAACTCTAATCATAGTTCACTCAGCAATCGGGGCCATGCCTGTTGTGTTATTCAAAACCTAATACAATGGAGAAATTAAAAAGAAAAAAGAAATAAAAGTAAATGTGAGGCATTGCAAGTTGGTTTCACATTTCCTTTAAACTCTGGAAATCACTGTACCTCTTCAGTGGGAATCGGCATCAACAAATAATGGCTGCTAGCATTGAGGAGCTGTGCAGGATGAATTGTCATTGATTTTCTGTAAAAAAAAGAAAGAATTAGGGCTAAGGGTTTAAAAATCTCAAATCAGACACAAGACATATAGTATAAATTCATACGTTGTTTCTACCCTTAAGATATTTTTTATTCAAATATGCACAGATGTGGCTGCCTTTGATTGTATATCTTCTTCATTGCTGCAGCAGAATATGCATGGTCATGCTCAGTTTTATACTTGGTAGTATCAGGTTTTGTTGCATCAGTGTTGGCAGAAAGAAAGAAAAAACAGGTAGAGTGTAACATTTAAAGTGCTGTGCAATATATCGTTTATAAAATCCATAAGTAATGCAAAATTAATTACTGCAATATTCTGCTTGCTTTCTTTAAATACTACATAGATCTTTGCTTAGAGGTATACGTTTACTATTTATTTTTCATCTTTGCCTTTATTTATAAGTTCTCTATAGCCCACAAGGAGTAAAACCCCTTTTCTGATTTTTTTTTGTATTTATCACACTGTGATATGTAGTTTATAAAATGATAATTCAAATTGGGGCATTCTAAACATAAAAAAACAAGATTCCATGCATCTACACTTTTTGTTATCCTTGAAATCATTTCATGAAGTCTTCCTTTACCTCTCAGATCACTAAGAAACCTGCAACTCAATATTGGTCTTTTCCAGTATACTGTACTGCTGCAGCCAAAATGGAAATTCTTCTGCACAGCTAGCAATGTGCCATAACATAAATGGATAAATAAGCATGGTAAGCATGGTAAAAGTAGCATTGTGTTTTTTTACCCAAATGTTATTTTTTCAAGTTTGTAAACAAAAACAGACCATAACCAACATTAGGCAGTGGTTTTGTAATATTACCTTAAAATTTTACTTTTTAAAAGATGCATTACAGCAATATGTACATTTCTCTCTAAATCAGTTAAGGTGGTTAGTTTTTGATGCTGTATTCAGAAACTTATCGGACGTGGCCATCCTGACTCTGCAAGACCAGTTATGTCTTATTCAATACATTTAGAAGCTAACTAATTAATGACTGTGTGTCTTGGTTGAATTATGTCTTAAACTAGGCCTCTCCTCTACTATAGCCTGACTTTACATTGGCAAACATTTACAACAGAAATTCACAAAATATAAAGATATACCATTAACTGTCCTCTCAGTGTTTTGGGAAGTCACATAACCCCATTGTTTACAAACCACTAGTTCCTTAAAATATTCTCAGCATCTTGCACCTTAAGATGAAGTAATTGGGCTGGGGAGACATAGAGCCAGGAAAAATGTCTTTGTACATATCATTCAGGCAATGACAGACAATTCCTCAGTTTAAATTTACATTAGTAGAAATATGCATAAGGTTTTAATCTGAGGAGATCTAAGAAGATGATTTGATTTTTACCATCAATATGAGCTCCAGTGTTATGCTTACATCATCTCTGTCTGATACACTGTTATATATTCCATTGGTCATCTGTATTTATACAAGATTTAATGTCTGGACTGGTGCATTAGCATAGATCCCCTTTTAGAGTTGAGACGTGAGGAATAAAGTTCCAGCAATGACAATAAGACATTACAATACAATGTTTAACATCACACTGAATTTAGGTTTAAGATCATACGCCAGTAATGACATGTATGTTGTAACTCAGGGTTTGATTCTTTCAGTTTCTAATAGCATACTGAGTATTAAAGTGGTAGAACTGGGATAAAGAGATACGCCTGTGTCTAGTCAGTCTTACCTGGCTGAACATTAATAACAATACTCCTAATGAAGTGGAACCCAGCACTAAACTCCTCAGTGTTACTATCGACAATCAACTAAAATTTGACCTACATGTAAACAATTGTATTAGAAAAACCCACCAGAAACTAAGGCTCCTGTACAGAAACAAATGGTTTGTCATCGCTGAAGCCAGGATTACTCTCACTCATGCTTACCTCCTACCCAGCCTAATGTATAACTCCCAAATTCTCACAAATCTCAACTCCTCCCTATTTACAAAACTAGAGTCGACTTACAACAAGGTAGCTAGATTCGCAGCCCAACAGACTTACAAATCCCATCACTGCCTCTCTCTAAAGTACCTTAATTGGCTTGAACTACCCCACCTGCTTCTCCTCTCTCAGCTCCAAATCATCCACTATGTCGTATTTCAGCCTTCTTACTGTCCAGCTTTATTCTCCCTCATCTCCCACTATTCTCCTACTAGACCTCTGCAGAGCTCTACCCAAGACCTATAACATATCTATAAACCCAAGACCAAATCTGGGTGCAACATATATAGCTACCACCCTTCTACTACTTGGAATAAACTTCCACTCGAAATCAGGACCCTCACACATTCTAAACAATTAAAGTCAGCCACCAAAGAGTACTTTAAAGGTCACTGGACTTGCCATTGTTCTCACCCCCCCGAACATACCCTTCCATACAAATGACAATCTTCATCCTCCTCCCTACTTTTCCCTCACAGTCACTCTCTATCTTTTTCCCTAACTACCCCTAAACTGTTTCCTATCCAAATCTGCTAATGCCTTTTAGAAACTGTAAATAGCCCATGTACTACCTAATGGCTAATCTCAATTCATAGGTTCATAGGTGTTTACTAGGCTAATGACCACAAGGGCCTTTTTAAGCCTAGCCATGCATCCCAAATCTCTGATAAGTTCTGATACCCTTGATAGGTGTAAGCATGGGCCAGAGAGATGAACCATTTACAGGTTACCTGTTTCCATCAGAGACATACGTGCCAAACCAGGGATAAATTTCTGGTTTCCCATCCAATTGTCCAAGTTGCACTTGAATTGGGGTAGGGAGGAAATCTGCTTCATATGAATGGGGAGCCTGTTCCATAGACAGGGTAGTCTCTGGGATACATGCCTATCTCTCCAGTTGGTCCCATTTATATCACAGGCAAGGTTTAAGTCCTTAGAATGGGTATTTCTGGTGTTGTTTGTTTTGTGGATATGCAGGAGGTCCATCAGAGTAAGGGTCTGACAATGCCTTGCATGCCAGGCATAGATCTCCCCTCAAAAGCCTGTAGGAGACAGAATACAGGGATAGGGCCTTAAGGCGGTCTGCATATGACATATTACTTACACCCTGTATTCTTTTAGTGAGGAACCCCTATGGACATTCCAGTTGTTGGATATGCCTGGTTAGGTACATACCAAAGGGGGCATTGTACTCAATGATAGGTCTGATGAATGCTGAATACAGTAGAACAATGACTTCCTTGGACTTAGATGCCATACCTTTGTTTATAAGTTGCACAACATAGAAGAATTAGATCTTGTCTTGCATTATGTTAACTTCCTAAGCATATATATTTTATTCTCATAGCACATATTGCTAAAATCTACATTCTGTTCTGCATGTATTTGTACTATCTCTTCACCCGGATTCACGAATCCTTCGTGTAAGACTTAATAAGTCTTACTCGGAGGCTGCATTTTAACGGTATGATGTCAGCATACCATGAATATTCATGAGGGCACGCTGACTCAACCGTAAGTCTTACACGGACCGTGTAGAAAAGTGGGGGGCGTGTCCGACTGACGAGCAGTCTAAATGTCCACACCCCTGCAAGGGTGGGAAAAGTAAAATGAAAACACACAAGAGCGAGTCCGCTTAAATGTCCTTGCACCCAACACCACACTCCCTGACATTGCAAATCCCCATCACAGTTATAAAAAGTAAAACATTAATTTTATTTTTTTTAAATTCCCGAAATAGCTGCCCGCATTTGCGCGTGTGTGCGCGGGTCTGCCCATTGCTTAGCTGCAGTTAGCAATTCCGACATGGAAGAGCATAAGAAAGAATGTTTATGCAAATCACACCAAATAGCAATACCATAATGGTAGAGCATTTGCACAAAGAGGCGGCATTCACGGTTCGTGTCCCACCACTCCCCTTCTTATTTATGTTTTAAATCAGTATATGAAATAATACCTGACATATATGATTAAAATATTAGTAAAAAGCAGTGAAATGGCCAATGTATCAGTGAACAAAATATATATTTTTAAAGGATCCTGATATATAATTGCCCGCAGTTAAGCAGCGCTTTACCCAGCGCAATAGAGTTGCCCATAGTTTAATAGCGCTTTAACCAGCGCAATAGAGTTGCCCAAAGTTTAAGAGAGCTTTACCCAGAACAATAGAGTTTCCCATAGTTTAATAGCACTTTAATTAGTGCACTGTGTTTGCGCAGATGTGTGCACCGTGCCAACCAGGTTAACGTAGGGCACCTTGGAGCAACGTAGAGCAAAGTTGCTTAAATGCAGCCACACCCCCTAGCCTGTCCGGACAGTGTTAAAATAAAATGAATAATAAGGTTCGAACCCAGGGCTCTGTGCATCATAATCAAAGTACAGAACCACTAAGCCATGACAGCTGAGGAGAAGCACCCACTGTTAACATACATATACCTAGAAATGGTAGATTAACCATTACTAAGCAGGTCTGCAGTCAGCTGAGAATGTTCAAAAATGGCCAATCACAAAAAAGTGCGGGAAATGTGGCATATTTAAGCCCCATAGGTGGGAATACTCACCATAACTAATTGTAGCTCACATCTGCAGTTAGAATGGCTGGTGCTGGAGAGGGTACACGCTTCCGAGTGCAACGTTGGGGCATTGAGGAGTCGAAATACATGGTTTGGCACCTTGTCCACCGTCATGAGTCAAGACTTCTGCAGGGCCAGTTCCAAAGGATGGAGTACAAGGCAGAGGCTTGGAACCGGTTAGCTCATGACCTCACCAGTGTCACAGGCGTTCCTCGGACTGGTGAGCAGGTCCATCACCACCATGCAGACCTGAAGAGATGGAAGCAGGACCGCCTGAACCAATGGATACAGGAGGCCCGTGGGATGCAAGATGCCCCACAACTGAGTAGGTAGCCATGGAATAGGTTCATAGGTTCATACTAGGCTATCTGCCCGAGGGCATTTATAAGCCTAGCCCATGGTTTTGTGGCTTACGCCACACCTTTTGTATGGGGAACTATACCCATTATTTTGCTGTGCCTCTGTCTAGCAGTGACGCTGAGGTAATCCCTGGAGTATATCTGCGATCTCCCATCCATTGGTCAAGATTTCTCTTGAACAAGGCCAGCGAGGTGCTCTGCCTCACATATACCGGGATTTTGTTCCACAGCATAGGGAGTCTTTGGGTGATGAATCTATCCCTCCAGCACGTCCTATTAATAGCCGTGTCGAGGTTTAAGTCTCCCGCCCTTGTGGCTCTGACGGATCTAGATTTTTTGAGGTGAAGCATATCCATCAAATCTGGGTTTGACATGGCCTTGTATGTCAGGCAAAGGTCACCTCTGAGCAAGCGGTAAGCGACTGAATATAGCTGGAGTTCTTTCAGTCGGGCAGCATAGGACAGATTTTTGAGACCCTTTATCCTTTTGGTGAGGAACTTTGTGGCCTCTCCAGCTGCTGCAAGTGTCGGGTCAGATACATTCCGAATGGGGCATTGTACTCAATCATTGGTCTGATGAGTGATGAGTATAGGGAGACTATGACCTCCCTTGATCTAGATGTGAATCCCTTCATGATAAGGTGGGCAATGTAGAAGGTCTTCCTAACTACTTTAGCTACATGGGTGTCGAATGACAGGCTACTGTCAACCTGGGTCCTCAGGTCCCTGATAACTTCTTCTGTGCTCAGAGGATTACCACCTATATGGTAGCTAGGGGTAACCTTGTTTTTCCCGAAGGGTATGACTATGCATTTTTTGGCATTTAACTTTAGGCCATGGCTCTGGCACCAGTCATCCGTTTCTGTGAGACCCTTCTGAAGGATATCTGTGTCAGATGTGTTTTCGACTATGGCGCCCAGTTTGCAGTCATCTGCAAACTTAGTCAGCCATAACCCTCCTGTGTTTGCTTGTACTTGGAAAGTAGATGCCAAACAAGAGTGGGCCCAGGACTGAGCCCTGTGGGACACCACTTGTGACAGGCTTTGAGTCTGACATGGCGCCAGCAACTCTGACCCTGTGGGTTCTGTCACTCAGCCAGTTTGCAACCCATCTTGTGATGTATGGGTTAACATTTAAGCTGATGAGTTTTTCAATGCTACCCGAGTGGGGTATTGTATCGAAGGCCTTCGCCAGATCGAGGTAGGCTGTATGGACTGCCTTTCCCTCATCAATGGCTTTGGTGACTGTTTCGAAAAAGTCAACCAAGTTTAAAAGGCATGATCTGCCTTTGACAAAGCCAGACTGGGTTGGATCCAAAGTCTGCAAATTCTCTATGTCTTTATTTATGAGGTCCATTATGATCCTCTCCATAGCTTTGCAGATAAGGCTTGTGAAGCTAATGGGCCGGTAATTTCCAGGGTCTGTGGAGGCACCGCCCTTGTGAAGTGGGACCACAGTCGCAGTGCGCCACTCCCTGGGTACGTATCCAGAGGTGAGACTATGATTAAACAGCTGTCCTAGCTGTGGGTTTAATTCCTCGTTGAGTTCGTGGAGCACACTCACTTATTTGCAGTATGTAAGAATTGATAATTGATTCTGTATAAGGGATAGGTATGTCTCAATATTCCTTCATTTACTTTACAGCTGCAGGTGACCGTGCTGCGAATCAGCAAGCTTATGCAGATAGGCTGCTAAGGCTGCACCACCAGGCAGGTTAGTGATTATTCTGCATGTATTGTTATATAAAATAGGGGAGAGAGCATGAAATTAGGTGTTGTAGTCCAATAATACAGCCATAAATGGCCTGAATAAGTCCTCTGCATGTACTGTCAGATAAAAAAGTCAGAGAGCCAGAAAAAGAGTGTAGTAACCCATTAAGAAAGGTAACATATGTCCGGAATAATATCTCTGCAGGTACTGTCATATAAAATAAGTGAGTGAGCCTGAAAAAGAGAGTGTTCGAACCTATTAATAAAGGTACAATATGTCTTGAATATGTCTTCCATATGCACTGTTATAACAAATAAAGGAGTGAGCCTGTGGAAAAGTGTGTAATGTCAGTAATAAAGGTCTAAAACCCGGAGTGTGTCTGTGTCACTTAGTTTGAAATGTTGTTGTACCCTTGCATTATACAAATAGTACTGTTTTGAAAAGTGCTGGCAACCCAGACTTGTGCAGTCCCATCTAAAGTGGGTGATGGAAGTTCTAGTAGCTGTGAAGCATATATACAGTCCTCAACAGTCAGTTACTGACTGGCATGCATAAGTAAATCTGGCACACGAGTAGCTTGTTAATTTGTTCCCCAGAAATGTGAGTGTGCTTCAAGAAATGCAGGGTTCTGTACAAATTGAAGTGAAAATGTCATGTGAAAACATCCAGATATGTAGATAAAGAAATATAAATGCAAACAAGAAATATGTAGCAGTAACATCTGCATCTTGGGCAATTAGTATGTCAGATATAGGTCAGGTATATATTGAACTAGCCAAACCCATTACACAACCTAATGCATGGTGGCAAGTGTAATAATACATGTAGGGGATATACACTTGCAGTCACTGGGAATGTAGTGCAGACTAAAAGTAATTATAAGATGTTAATTGAGGTTTTTTTCTACACCCTACTGTATGTGCATAAACCATGCAATTCCACACCTCAATGGGTATGTGTAATCTTAAATATTTGTTGGGACATATGTCCTATTGTTCTATTAATATTTGCATTCACTTTGATGCACGTGCCCTGTTCAAACACCACAATCATGGTGGCCTGTTGCTACTAAACATCCCTGCATGCTGTTGGAATATCCACTGTCATTCAATATATGCATGTGTTATGCTTGCTGTTCAACTGTTGGAACCTTGGTGTGTTGGGTTAATGGGAATATTACTGCATGCTGTTACAACTAATCTGGAATGCTGTTGTTTATGTTGTAATTAAACACACCTAATCACAGAACGTATGGGAAGGCCAGTCCCAGCGGACCCACCTGTCCCTCCTCAGCTGGCGAGTGCACCTAGCAGGTCCGGTGCCCAGCCCAGGCTCCCCTCCTCTGTTGGTCCTGTGCCACCATTGGGTGAAAGGGCTGCAGGGGATGGGGCTCCCCCCCCCGTGCAAGCATGGGCAGAGAAGGGCCACCTGTCACCCTTCGAAGGGTCCGGGCTGTGGTGCGTAGGGAGATCCAGCGTTCAGTCGCTGATCCCCTATGCCAGCTCGAGGTGAGAGTGAGCCTGCCCATCCTAAGCAGCCCCCAGCACAGCCACCCTCTGGGCTGTGAAGGTGCAGTGGTGACTGCCCATGGGTGGGGATCTCAGTTCCACTGTTACCATCTGTGGGCTCATGGGCTTGAAATTTCCAAATCCATCCCCGTCAATTGTGTTCACCCACCCCATGTTTCATACACCGCCCCTGTATGCGTCTTGTCTGTCTTGTCTGTTTACCTTCCCAACCTACCTTCCTGAACATACCTACTTCCTCTACCCCACTTTCCACTCTCACCTGAAAAAAAAAGGGCAATCTGTACCCACAAAAAAATTACGCCCCATACATAGCTGCCCATTTTGCACATATGTCCACTGGACATGTAAACTGATAATTATAATTGGCAGTACAACAGACTTTGTTGTCCTCACCCCTCTCCCAGGGGTGGAAGGTTTCAAATTTCACTCCAAATTTATTGCATACACACAGCTGTTGCTGGTAAAGAAATGGGCAGCTATGGACCTTCCCTACACCCATCCTGCACATCCTGAGCTTGTTTACCTACTGTCTGTCCCTCTTTGTGCCCCCTTTTTCACCACTTTCCTATCTCCCCATTTTCTTTTCTTTAAAAGAAATTAGCGCAGGAGTTAGTGGGAGTAAGCACTTTTAAGTGGTAGTAAGCGGCTTTAAGCGATTGTGCACATGTGTGTGCTTAGCTAAGCATCGCTAAGCATCGTGCAATCTCACGCAAACCCACTTACAACTGCTTAAAAGTGCCTTAGTCACTCTATGTCAGGGCCCTTATTCTGCTCAGCAGCAAAACAAAAAACCTCTACCAGTCTTGAACCCCAGACCATTGACACAATAGACTGCATGAATTACCACTAAGTCACAGTAGATATACAAATAACATGGTTCTGAAATAAATATATCATGCATTACAATGAGGGAATGTAAATGGAAATTAGGAATGGTATAACACAAACCCTTGTCTGTGGGTCTTTACCAGCAGTGGTTGTGGAATTGCATGACATGACTGTGAAAGGAGAACCAGCCATCCTAACAGGGAATAATGTTACAGTAGCACCTTACAAACACCACACAGTATCAGACCAGAATAAACACTGGCAAAGTTGAATAGGGCAGAGGCCGGACTCCCCAGCTGTGACTGCTTTACAGGGATGTTCCTGATTTGTAAACAAATGTTAGCTGTGCCCCACTGAATCACTCTGAAAAGTATTAACTTTAGGCAGAGTAGTGTGGAATCACACGTAATGAATAATGTCAATAGGTGAGAGTAGACACTGCTTGCACATCAGAAAAGGTGTAGTTATACATATGCTCTGATTCCCAAGAAAGTCTCAGCTGCAATATGTCTGTAATATATTGCAGGTGTATCTCACTTATATGTACCTTTCACTGAGGCCATTCAAATATATACCTGAGAGTATCTGAGACCTGGCAGAGGCAGAAACACACAGGCATATCAGCATTACTGATGTTACACACTCTACAAATAGCTTTGGAAGGAGTTCCACAAGCATGCCCTTATGTAGGAGTACAACACAGAAATATCACAGGATGTAGCCATGTACTGCTAGCAACCAATTGTGACAATGCCAATGTGCCAATGCTGAAAAGACTGGTGTGGTGCACAGACAAAATATAATAGGCTAACCTCTAGCTACCATCTGGATATGTCCACAGGTGGGAGCTACGCAGACAGACTACTTGCCTTGATAGACTAACAGGTACACAGCAACCCTGTATGTTCAGCAAGATAAACCTCACATGATAATAAAAAATTCTCTTTGCAGTTCTGCACCCCTACCCAAAGGTACAACACACCTGTGTATTCAGGCAAAAACAAGGGTGTAGGTAGGCATACTCAGTACTGAAATATGTCCAGTTGTCTTGAGCAGCCTGTGCTAATGTCAACACAAACAGACCACAAACTGTTCAGAAGTGAGTAACATAATAATTACAGTATAGCAGTTCACAGACACTGCATGTGCCACAGGAATACAGTGCAATAACCACATTTGTATGGCAGTTAATTGTCTAATTCAGAAAGAAAGTACATACTCCCATGTATCCTGTGTTAGCATTTGGGAGGGTGAGTACATGTCTACACTGAGAAGTGTGTAATGGAAGCGGCAACATTCAGGTTTGAGTACAACATGCATATCACTGGCTACAACCCTAGCTTCAGATAAGAGACATATACCAACCTTCTGACTGACACAACGGTGTCCAGAGCAAACAAGCATGGGCTCCACCTTGGAAAGCTGAAAGAGCTACACCTACCTAACCTAGCATTTTATAGCAGTGGGCTGCAATCACAGTGAGTACTGCAATCACCACACAGCAGGCTGCATGCAATTACTGAAGGGTGGGCAGCAATTTGTGCAGAGGCTGTCACATGCACATGTGCAGATACCTAGAAAAGCAGGCTGTACCTGCTGTCCACACATGCAATAATATCATTGCAGGTACAGGGAGATAGAGAGCGAGAGAGAGAGACAGAGACACAGACAGAGACACAGACAACAGAGACAGAAACAGAAACAGAGGGAGAAAACCCAAAACAAACAACCAAAAAAAAACCCAACAAAACTGTAACAACAGGGAAATACAAAGGTAAGGTATGTAACTCATATGTATGTGCTTGCATGTAGTGGATGTTCCTAAAGAGTACTCTACACACTGCAAATCATCCATGTATGGCAACAGTACTTATCTATCTGTACCTGCACATGTGCATAGGGCAAGGGACATACTGCAACTGTTAGTGAAGGGTGGACAGATATCTGTTGTTGAAGGTTGTTATGTGCATATATCTATGTAGGTCGTAGTGTGTGGCATAGAAAACAGCATGCAGTGCTGATATATGTCATGTGGTGGTTAAACACTGTGGGACTGATTTGTCAGATCTGCTGTGTTACAGCCAGTGAGGCCTGCTAAAGCTACATGGGCTGAGAACACCAAAATGCATTCTGCACAACACTGTGTAATATAATCACATAACTGTACATCCCACAACTGTCGCATAAGTGATATCCCCACCATGAAAGGTGGACTGTACATGTGCCTATACATGTATGTGTATAGATATGTATATATATAAATATATATATATATATATATATATATATATATGGAGAGAGAGAGAGAGAGACATGGGGTCATATGTACTGCAACAGGTGTGTGGTGACCAAGGCATGGACTGTAGACAAGTGTCGATACTGCAGTGCCATTCCACCTTTCCAGAACACTGTACCTATTAATTACCACATAGGGAGAAATCTACCTAAAACTGAAGGTGTGATAAGGGAACATGGGACACAGGTGGACATCAGCCTCCACTTTAATAAAGACAGTCCCACACTAGACTTGTAATCTGTCTGTGTGGTATGTGTCATGACAACAGGTGTGTCATCCAGGGAAATATAGGTCAGTGTTCCCCTCTACTCATCACAATGCCCTGTGTGTTATGTACATCACATGACAACTACAGAAGGTGGAAAGGCCACAGACATACCTCACAAAGGGTAATACTGGCCGCAAACAGATGCCCTATGCAGACTGACTCACAAAACCATGTCTAGACTGTATTGCATACCGGCCACACAGAGGTGACCTCTGCCAGACATACAAACCCATAGATGGGTGACAACCATCATGGCAACATATCACAATCCCTCCGGGATACACGCTCTAGGGCCCTAAACCTCGTCAGCTCACTAAACAGCACATGCAGGAGGGATAGGTTCCTATCTCAGAGATATGCCATACACTGGAATAGACCACCTAGAAATAGCAAACAAGGCTCCTCATTAGCAGTTGTCATAAATACCCCTGATGATTGTTTGGGAGATTGGTAATACACCCCAGGAATCCCCTCTGTGGTTCTGGTTGACAGGGGCAAGTGAAATCAAAGTACATGTGTGTCAAAGGCCAGGGTAGTATATGGCTAGGCTGCTGTAGGCCCTAGGGCCAATAGAATATTACCTACCTATGACAATATGCACTCACACATGTACTCAATGCAATACCTGCTATGTCAGGTTGAATAAGTGTAATGCTGAATGTGTGCAAGGTCTGTAAAGGTGTGATAGGTTAGTGTGAAGTTGTATCTGACATGGTAGTGTCTATCCTAGCTGTGAGGCCAGCAAAAGATATGTATTGTACTGTTAGGCAGACATAGTAGTATGGCATACGATGTGACGTAGTTCCTTGTTGACGACCATGATGTCTCATTGTAGGCTAAAGCAATACATGTATGCTTACTGAGTGGTACTGCTGGTGAATCCAACTCCCATATAAACTGTAGTACTACCTGAAGCTGTAGGCCTAAACAGCACAGTATGGTGTGTGTTCACATTGCTTGGAAAACTGTCTTGTGTGTTTCCCGTAGTCTGCACAGAGGACATAACTCAGGCATAAGGGTTTGTAAGTAGTGGCACACAGTACTGTATGGTACACAGGTAAAGCTCATCTGTGTTGGCATACAGTGGTGTGTTGTATGTTTGTCTGATGTGTGTGTAATTATGCCTGTACCATGCCTGTACCATGGCCACAATCATATGTGTGTTACAGGGTATACGTGTGTATCTAGAAACTTATATATACTCTGTTACAGCAGTAAGCCAACTATAGTAACAACTGTGCAGATATGTTAGGCAGGGCTATGGCATCAACGACTAAGGTTATTGAATAGTACTACTGTAACTGTACTTTACATTCATTGCAATGGATGACATCTCTGTTCATGCATTGGCATGATATATACCCCTGTGGCGAGGTTGTGCATTGTGTCACAAACAGTGTGCTGGCTACTGTTGTATAGTGGTTTGATATATAGAGTGTGCCAGGCACTGTTAGTCAGTTGTGGCCTGAGAACCAATAAGTGGTATTGAACGTGTGTATCCTCTGACAGACAAATGGATGGTATATATGTCAGTAAAGTGATATCTGTGGTTAAAGGTGTAAAGTGTGCCACAGGACTCGCTCACACATATTGTTCATATCTCTTTCAGCCAGATGGCCTACCAACGTAAGCCGTCGTACACAGCAGCGGAGGAAGAGGAGATACAGCAAAGCCTGGGGCAGCACTACACAATGCTGTTTTCCAGAAGCAGCCAGCACCAGCAGGAGTGGACTGCACTGTGGCAGGATCTTGTTCATCAGGTAAATGACATAGGCATGCATAACCAGACATATGAGCAGGTATGCCATCACTGCAGTGATTTAATTAGACATGTCCGGTGGCGTGCGTCTGATATCCAAAGACAACAGCTTGCCACAGGTGGTGGGGTGGCCATTCATCCCCCCCTCACCAGAGTGGAGGAGCTGCTCCTAAGCATGGTGGCTCCTGGACAACAGCAGCAACTCCCACTGGCATGTGTTGTCATGGAGGCCGGAGCCACCCAGCATGTTCACATGGAGCGAGCAGGTAACATGCCCTATCTGTAGACTACAGTTAACTGTATAGTTAGATTATGTCTACGTGAGATGTGTACTGTGTGTTTAGCAGTTGTGCTGCCAGTGTTGTGCAATACTGATATGTGGAATATTATCTGTACACCTGTGACTGTTGACTGTTATTCTACTGTAGTTTAGCATACCCACAGTAGCAATGCCACAGTTGTGGCCCCTGACAAACTCTCTCATATTCTCGTAGGTCCCTCTGGTGTGACAGCAGGGCAGACGATCCATGCTGGTAAGTGTGGTATAATTGCAATGTTGGTAATGAAATGTGCATGTCATAGGTGAGGTGTAGGCCATGTACACGTAACACACCTTCACATAATGCATGCCGTGCATGTTTGCTGTAAGACGTTGCACAGCTCAGTAATGTCAGTAGCGGCCTCAATGACATGCAATACACAGAGCATCAGACACAGTTGTGGCAACACTGTACTGCACATTGGATAGGCATAGTTGCTACAGCTGTACACAACATAACATGTTTATCATACGCAGTACACAAAAACATGCTACATATGGCGTTACCACACACTCGCTGTAAGGTCACACTTCAGTATCCCACATGTCATCCACACACACATGATGTACCTCAGAGGTAGAGGCCTATCATGGGGCTGTGCAACACCCTTCAACACATAACACAGTCATGTTAGGCAATGCTTCCTATTGGACACCTCACACACCCATGTACAAAGTGGCTGTGTAATTGTGAACGTAGCCACGGCACTGCAGTTCAGGTACAGCATGCTAGGCGGTGGTCTGTCACACATTAGTAGCCATGAGTGACCACAAGATGCATGATGATGATGGCACATGGTACTACAACCCATCCAGTTACAGTGACCACAGTACTACTCATAGCAGTCATTGCTTTGCACCACAATGTTGTGTGTGTGCAAACATATGCACCTATACACAATATGCATAGCATGTTGTGTGTGTGCTTACATATGCCAGTATACACAACATGCACAGCAGTCGCCATCTGTACAAAGTGTTACATATATGTCCTGGAATGCTATTGGGTGTATAGGTCACATGACACACATTGGGTATGTGTGGTGTTTAATGTTGCAGTCATGTAGCATGCCATGTCATGGCTGGCACCGACATATCTGCAATATGTCCCACACTCACTATAACCACTGTACAATGGCCATGTCGAGCATTGGGATTCCTTCACATCTACATGTACCACTCATCCCGTGTGTGTACATAGCAATGCATGTGCTACACCTGTGCCCACTATTATCTGCTATGGACACAGACACTGTAATCAGACATGGAAATCTATGTGTCACACAGATAACACATGCAGCCATGGTATATATACCTGTGAGTGATGGTGCACAGGACATTGCAGAGCTGATAATACTTGCACAGCAATGTTGTGTCCATGTACACATTGTGTTCCAGGGTGTAGCCAATCACTGAACAACTACACACATGCATCAAAGCCATGTATACTGTCATTAAATAGGGCCGTCTACACTTGTACTGCATGGTCTTGAGCAACACATATTCTGCATGCTGACAAGTGTGAGGTGACTGTTTGCCTTGTGATACTGTCACCCACCTTCACCCACTATTGAGTATGTGTTGGATTGCTGTTGTGTGTGTGTGTGTGTGTGTGTGTGTGTGTGTGTGTGTGTGTGTGTGTGTGTGTTTGTGTGTGTGTGTGTGTGTGTGTGCATGTGTGCATGTGTGCATGTGTTCATGTGTGCATGTGTGCATGTGTGCATGTGTGCATGTGTTCATGTGTTCATGTGTGCATGTGTGCATGAGTTCATGTGTTCATGTGTGCATGTGCGCATGTGCGCATGTGTGCATGTGTGCTAACATCATGTACAGATTGTAAAGTGTGTTTCCTGTCTTCCTCTCACAGGTGCTGAGTTTGGGGTGGCTGAAAGCAGCAGGGAATTTGAAATCACTGCCACAAATAGTGGAGACGATGAGACATGTATTCTGGCACAGGAAGGTTTGACAGGGTCTGTCGTTGGTCCGCCAATTGACAGTACACAGCGTTCAACCCCATCTATGTGCACACTCATACTGCCAATACATCCCTCATTACCAATGGCCTTAGCCAAAGGACAGCATACAGTTGGCATTGACCAAGAGAGTGTGGTACCCATGGCACTTGCATCCCCTCATAGCAGCCATAGCTGGATTCCTGGAATGGTACCACATAGGTGGATGTCCAGGGGTTCTCGGGGAGCACCGCTGGTCATATTGCCCCTGGCAGACGTGCCATCACAGGTCTTACAACCTCCAGTATGTTCCGGGCTGTAATGCAGGCTCAGGCACGTATGGAACGGTACACCAGACAGGGACTAAGGGTGCAGAGGGCCCATTACACTGCTATCAATGACAGCATCCGTGACCTTGCTGGTGCCATCTGGAATTTCACTGAGGTCATTGATAGACGTTGGGTGGAGACAATAGATGCCGTCCACAATGTGTCTTCCATGAGCCAGGACCATGCGGGGTGGTTGAGACATTGACGCGGAAACATGCCAGCAACAGCAACAGCTGGCAGTGGTCGTGGACAGCCCACAGATCACAGCTGCTCCCATAGTGGCAGTACCAGCCCCAACAATGCTGGGGCTGGCCTGTCCATTGACCATCCTAGTAGACCATGTACACATGGCTCTGGCCAGTCCCAGCAGGCACATGGGTCCAGTCGTCATACCTCTGCCTCTGATGATAGTACCCAGTCAGGGTTGGTACCCAATACTGTCCGTAGCACCCCTGTCAGGCACAGGTACTGTGTCCGTGGCCAGAGACAGTGATCTGTACAGCCTAGCAGGTACAGTCTGTGGCTGTCCCACAACCTCCAGTATATGGCAGCCACATGGTAGAGCTGTGTGCATGCAGACACACACACATTAACCAAACAACTAGGGCTCACCCATACACACACACATTACATCAACATTGGCCCATGCTGTACTGTTGTCCCTCACACACACACACACACACACACACACACACACACACACACACACACACACACACACACACACAGACATGTCGATTGAATGGGTCAATGGGCTCTGGCAAACCAACAACACACCCTGTGCATATGATGACACCTGTACCACCTCCTGTCATCTGTAACATTGCTGCAGTAACCGGCTAACATGGTGCTGATGCACAGGGTGACATTATAGCAGTGTAGCAATATTAGCAAGTTGTCAACAGAAAAATATAATGATATCCTTGTAGGTATATCAGAGCAGGCATTATGCATCAAAGCTCTGATTGTCAATGTAGCATTGTTTACACCAGTGTTAGGTCAGAGTATGTATTGTCCACCCATGTGCCACTTGGCTGAAGTGTAAAGTGTTGCCAGCATGTGTTAGTGAGTGGACAGTATGTGTGTGATGTGTGCAGTACAGATTAGCAGGTGTACATCTGTGAACATGTTGGGTGCACACTGTCTGCATGTACGTTCATAGTGGACACATGGGATGTGTGACATACCCTGTTGTACACATTGTTAACATCTCATAGTATCTTTCGATGGCCAGTATGCATTCTACTACAGATATGTACTTACATGGGTACACATGTGTGTATGACATGGGTTGACACTATGCTGTGGGTGATACTGTTAATATCTGTCAATGATTTGCAGTCTGGTAGTATACACAACCTCAACAGCATGACTATAACCAATCATTAGATGATGTCCTGACAAATGACACACAGTTGTAGGGAACTCAGTAACAGTTAGATCCTTCCGGTACTATACTATAACAGTAACCAGTGGTATTGACTGCCACCCATTCCTGGGACCACACCTGTTTGGCATATAGCCCTCTTAGGTACACACAAACACACTAGGGATATGTCCATCCACATCTGGAAATGCATGCATTGGCCTACAATGCAGTCCCTGGATGGGACGCATATCCTACACAAGGGTATCATACAGACAGATACCTTTTGTCCGATACATGCTGTATAGCAGTAAGCCGACTATGGCATAGTCATCCACATTTACTATACATACTATCCTGACAGTACCACATAGGTGGTAGCCCTCAACATGTATGTTGGATACCAATGTGTACATACAGCCACATGTTATGTCATCTGTCCCTTGGTATCCACATATCCATAGGTATTATGGAGTCCCTTGGTATATCACATAAGACATTAGGGGCCTGAATGCATATCCACAAGGCTGTTGTACACCTATAATGACTGTCCATTATTGCCAGTCGTTGTTGCATATGAACATGTCTGACATATACCCTCACTCACACTACTCTATAGTAACTGTCATGGGTGTGTGTGGCACAGATGACCTTGGCCACGGATCACTACAGTGGCTGGCCTTGTCACATACATACATATGTGGCCTACGATCTGAGAAGCAGAGGCACAATCTGTCAAAGGTAGCAAATGTATTCATGTAGTATGCAGGCTTCACACCTATGTACTGATTGAGGTCACATGTACACATATTTATTTGCCACGCAGATACCTGATGTGTGCAATGCACATACTGTTTTAATCATGATATGTTATACCATTGTAAAAGCAAAACCCACACCACCTTGACCAAATGGTTAACACACACACACTCAGCAATTGCAGTATTCAAACCCCTACCTAATTATGTTATGATACTAGTGAGATACGCATTAACATGGCGCACTATATGCTTTATTGGGTGGCTGTTTTTCTCCTGCTATATTTGTAGGATGCTGACATCATCAGACTTTCCAAAGAGGAATGTACCTCTTTTAATGTGGTTCCCAGTCACCAAAAAGGGCACTCCTCTCAAAAGAAATCACACACATACACCCCCCCCCCGACACACACAGTCAGTGTTTGCAGGATTCAAACCCCTACTTAACTATGTTATGATACTGGAAAGATATGCATTAACACGGTGCACTATATGTTTTATTGGGTAGTGTCTCTTCTCCTGCTATATTTGTAGGCTGCTGACATCATCAGACTTTCCAAAGAGGAATGTACCTCTTTTAATGTGTTTTCCCAGTCTCCAAAAAGGGCACTCCTCTCAAAGGAGAGCACACACACACCCCCACACACACACACAGTCAGCATTTGTAGGATTCCAACCCCTATTGGGTTATGTTATGATGTGAGAGAAATACACATTAACCCAATGTACTACATTCTTTACTGGGTGGTTTTCTTTCTCACTGCTATATTTGTAGGATGCTGACATCATCAGATTTTCCAAAGAGGAATTTACCTCTTTTAATTTGTTTTCCCAGTCTCCCAAAAGAGCACTCTTCTCAAAGAGAAATCACACACATACACACTGTCAGCGTTTGCAGGATTCAAACCCCTCCCTAACTATGTTAAGGTACTAGAAAGATATGCATTTACATGACATGCTATATGCTTAACAGGGTTGCTTTTTTTCTCCTGTTATATTTGTAGGATGCTGACATCATCAGACTGGACATGGCAATGTGCGTGTACACTTTGTTTTATGCAATTCCAGGAATGAGCCATGTGGGTCGGCAGGTGTCAACAGCTTGAACAGGACCCCATAATTCTTACCTTGTGTGATCTATCTGTGGACACATTGACATTCCTTCATATGTCAACACATATTTATGCACACATTGTTGGTTTTGTGGATACAACATGTATCTGGGATGTTGATAAAGGGCTATTCGAAGTCTATGTGGGACATGTGTAGCTCTGTTCAGTGATGTATGTTCTGGGTGGCTGCCTTGCAAACAGTCTAGCATGTTTGGGAACCATTATCTGCACATGAGTATACCACAGTTGGTAGGGTTGTGTGTTTGTCAGCTTCCAATAGCTCTGTTTATGACTTCAACCATGATGGACTCCATCGCCTTGCAGAACAGACTTCATAGGCTTACTGGACTATACTTCCCATGGTGTGCCATGCACCAACACTTGCGGGGAGTGCCATATGTTACTATAACACATTCAATGGTTCCAGATCCTGTGGAGAGGGTGAGGCTCAACTGACTGTTCAGGTGCAGGGTGTGTTTGTTCTGTAGTTCATGCATGACACATGTTGGGAAACAATGTAATCCAATTGCTAACATGCTTTTGGCTTTGGGGGGTGCTGTTCAGCCATTCTACATGTGACATCTCCTGGTATGATGATAGGGACTATTGTCAGTGGGAGGTGGGTATGTATATATGGGCCTGTCTGACAGGATGCCGGCATTGTCAGTCAGGTACAGTTAGCCCTGGCTCAGGACATATATGAGTGTACATTGCTATTTATGACATAGCTAAAGGAGGTGTCATGATTCAGTCTGGACTCCTTCTCAGCTACTCTTTACAAAACACCAACAAACCTGAGCACTAATCCCTGTTATGCTCTTTTACACACTCAACACCCTACTGATCCTTTGTGATCAGGCTACGGAGTATGTCATCATAATATCCTGGCATGTCCAGGGGTCGGTTTCGTGTATACTCTCCAGTCCAGCTGGTGAATATTGTGATTCTGACACAATGTCACATCTGCCTTATGTACACAGACAACCCTCTCCTCCTCCCAACAAACTCAGATATATGTGAGAGATGCACCTATATAGACATACAGGAGGCTGAGCTCTCTCGACCCATGACTGGCACAGTCTATCAGGTGGTGAAGGTAACCACACACACCACATATCAGTCTCACATAAACCTATAGTGGCAGTAATCAAACCACATTATCACACATAAACATACTCGGAGGCTCTAAATAAACTCTGCCTATGCAGCAGAGACCTCCAAGGCAGATACACAAACAACTGCTACCCCACTACAAGACCCACATATCACATAGTTCACAATGTCAGTGTGCCACACAGTCACTACCCTTCGGGCTAAACAGCACACCTAATACACTTGTAATAGGTGACACTTATTGTCAGACACACTGACATCCCACTCACCAGGCCAAACAAGGGAATAGTCACTTTGAGCTGTCTGTCGGGTGCCAGGATCTGCCACATAACACATGCACTCAGGTCACTCCAAAGCAAGTACAGGACTGGCTCCATCATTGTCCATGCTGGTGTGTAAAACCTCAGACGTTCCTCCCTGGACCACATGACATGATACATAGAGGAACTCTCTGATCATGTTGCCCAGGCCAGTATGACCATGACCTTGTCTAGCATGTTACACTCACCAAGTATGATGTCACAGTATACAGACAAACTTATCACGTTTAAAAGTTGGCTAACATATTGGTGTCATTCAAAGGGGATCCAGTGTCTATCAGCCTGAGGTGACATGCTCGACATGCCACGTAGCTTTGCTATGGACAGCTTGCACCTGTCACCCTTAGACTTTCAAATACTGGCTAAGGCTCTTGCTACCACTATAGTGCCTTTTTTAAGCAGGGCTCAAAAGACAAACCCACCTCCATAGACATTACAGAGTAAATGAAACTAAGGGTAATGCTGCTCAACACCAGATGTGTTACCCTCAAACTGCGCCCACTCAGGAGTCTCCTCAGTATGGAGAATAGCGATATCTGTGCACTAACAGATGCCTGGTTCAGGCTCACAAATGCACACCAGCACTACCAGGTTATGTTTCATACCATGCTTTCTGACCACAAGACTCAGAACGGACAACACAAATAGGGGGAGTATCCATATACATCACAGATACACACACCTCCGGGTTAGTGGCACTGCACGAAGCATCACAGACCATACATATGCAACTAACATTGTGCAAAATTGCCTTTCAGTTTGTTGCCTGCTACAGACCACCCTCCCAAACTCAGGAACCACACTCGGCTTTCCTGGGAACAATGGAGAATATGAAGGTCTCACCAAACACCATTATATTGGGTGACTTCAAATACCCAAACATTGACTGGGGATACTACTCAAGCCCCAACACCCTCGCCCAACAGTCGCTACTATTTGTAAACTCATATGCTATGGCACAACCGGTCACCACACCCACAAGAGGGGAAAACATATTGGACCTGATCATCACCAACATGGGGACTCTATGTTCCACACCAGCGATATACCCCTCATTGGTAAGGTCAGAACATACATTGATTTCACTGGACATCCATATCCCATCCCCACACCCATACTGGGAAATCTTGGTGAACTCCTCATAAGCCAAAGTTTCACTTCACCAAAGCAAGGTAGTATCCTTCAGAGATCCTGGGACCATGGTAAATACGGCTCAGACTGCTGAATCCTTTACATACACATTCTATGGACACCTAGTGGACTGCATGGATTGTGCTATCCCAAATAACAACAGGACTCACTCCCCCAATGGCAGGGGACCTGTCTGGTAGACCCCAGCCATTAATAAGCTATGCAACAACAGGAGGAAGCTACTACATGATAGAGCACAATCCCAGACAGGGAAGGCATCTGTGATCTTTACTAGCAGACAGCTACGATCACTCATGAATTTATCTAAGGGCTGCTTCTAATGGACAATTGCACCAGAGACATAGGACAATCACAAGGCCTTCTTCAGTTATGTCAGGAACCTGGGTGGACACTCATTGATATGCTGTGAGTTACTGCATACTGACTAAACATACCCTGAACCCACTGACATTGCCAACATCCTGGCAAACAGGTTCAGTGCAGATGTCTCCCCCTATCCCTCCTAAGGAACAACTATCCATCCCAACAGAGTGTAACCTCCCTGACATCACAAATTAACAGGTGAGTGCTGCCCTCCCCAAAGCGAACAACACAGCATCAATGGGACCAGACGATGTCCTGGCCTGCATCTTACATGAGCTTCATGACAGGCGTAACCCTCACATTACGTCACTGTTCAATATCGGAGTTACTACAGGATATGTACCCAAGGAATGGCATACAGCGACAGTGGTCCTGCTCCACAGAGTTGGTGCCACAACAGACCATAGACAATATCACCCTATAAGCCTAACTAGCCTGTTCTGCAAAGCTATGGAGCGTATTGTCATGGGACTCATACACATAGACATCAGGAAACTACAGACACTGTGTCCTACACATTTCAGTGTTGCAGTGGGCAGATCTTGCCTCTTGAACCTGTTTGTATTCTTTAAACGGTTACCAGGTCCATTGATGTAGGGACAGTTGTCCACACAGCCTACCTGGACCTTGCAAAACCCTTCAACACAATACCCCACTCAGCCATTATGCATAGGCTCACCAGCGTCGATATGGACACATATCTCACACGATGGATTGCTACCTGGATCAGGGATAGCACCCACATGGTCAGAATTGCAGGTGCCATGTCTGACTATACACCAGTTACACATGGCATCCCACAAGGCTCAGTCCTGGGACCTCTCTTGTTCAGTATATATTTGTCTGATGCACAGGCTAACACAGGGGGAATATGGCTGACCATGTTCGCAGATGACTGCAAACTGGGTACCATAATCAACTCTCCAGCTGGCACATGCATACTCAAACAGGGTCTCACAGAGAAGGATGACTGGTGCCTGAGCCATGGCCTACAACTAAATGCCATTAGTTGCATAGTCATCCCCTTTGGGAATAACAACATGCCCACACATTACCACATAGGTAGTAATCCATTACGTACGGTAGGAGTTGTTAGGGGTTTGGGGACATGACTTGTTCGTACTGTCGCCTTTGACAATCATGTTGCCAAAGTGGTTGGACACACCTTCTATATAGCCCACCTTATCCCATATGGTTTCACATCTAGATCAAGTGAGGTCACTGTGCCCCTATACTCATCACAACCATGCTTGGTTACAATGCCACATTTGGGATGTACCTTACCCGACACCTGCAGCAAGTGTAATGGCCACAAAAGTTCCTCACCAAGCAGATCTAGGGACTCACACGGATGCCCTGCACAGTTCGGATACAGTAACTCCAGCTCTACTCAGTCGCTTACCGCCTACTTGGATATGATTTGTGACTGTTGTTTACGGAAATACCCAACCCAGAATTACTGGACATGCTCCACCTCAGGATATCCAACTCCCTTGGAGCTACACACTCCAGGGACATATACCTCATCACAGAAGTTAATAGGACATGCTGGAGGGACAGATTCTTATCCCAGAGGCTCCACTCACTCCAGATTGTAATCCCGGTTTTGCATAGGCAGAGCCACCCACTGACCACCTACAGGAGCCATCTTGACAACTGGATGGGTGATCGTATGTTTACCCCTGGGATATCTTCTGGGTCCCTGCTACACAGAGGCACACTAGCCTAAATGTACATGGGCTATCTTGTGTGACCTACTATTCACAGGCACAGTGTAGTAATCAAACAGGGTTGCGAAAGCCAAACACACTCTGGCTAGGCTTGTACATGCCCTAGGGCAGATAGCCAAGTATCAACCTCTGAACCTATGATAATGTTTAGGATGCACAATATTTATTGCTGATACTGTTTGCAGGTTTTTATCGTCTTTGCTTTCCCAGTTTCTATAAACAACTTAGGTATCTGCAGAACATATTTGATTATGACAGGGTTCCACTATATTACATATGTGTCTGTTGTCATATAACTGTGTGCACAGGGTGGATTGCTGGATAGTGAGAGGTTCCTGGGTTAACACATGCAACTGCCAGATATTTGTGGCCCACTGCTGTACTCAGACATGGCCTAAGTGTGTGAGCATGCCCAGTTCAGGCTTTCCATGTTTTGTTGCCTGACATTTGTCTCATTTATTCAAGTGTGTGAGCATGCCCAGTGTGACCTTTCAGTATGTTGCTATCTGAGGTCCACTACATTTGTTGATGTGTGTGAACATGACCAATATTAACATTTATATTGTGTGTGTTGGAAGTCAGGTTCTATTCTTACTGCAGGACTCACCTTTGTGTCATAACTCAACAGGGATTATGCTGTGACTGCAGGGTTTCCATGAGATACTTTGCATAGACTTATCAACATTTCTTCATACAGGCTGACCACTGCAATACTGTCATGGTTTAGTGGTTCAGTACTATATCTATAGTGCACAGTATCCTGGGGTAGAGGCCCATCACTGCTTTATATTTTCATACTGAGCAGACCAGACTGTTAAGGGCCAGCAGAGCAAATATGAGCATGTTGGCTTTTGTTCAGCTATGCCCTACTTAGACCAGGCTTGTCCGACATTGCTCAGTATTCACCAACATTGCTGGACGTTGCCCAATATTACTCAACATTGACCACAGTTGTGCTAGTTGGTGTTTGTGATTTTGTTTGCATATACTACATGGTGGTAAATGCTGTTTAGCACTGCTTTATATTGCTTAACACATGGCAATCATGCCTCAGGTGGTGCTGCAGGGCTGCCTATGTTGGATGCACATACTACACTCCCTATACATGTTTGAAAGCAGGTAGTGTCAATTTAGGCATCCCTTTTACTATATGTGCGAGTCAGAGAGAGGTATAATTTCCAGAGTTCCTACTGAGCCAGTGCATGTGCTATGCGTTACCTCTTTGCCAAGGCCAAAGCATACTGGGCAAGCCTCCTTCTGCCTAATGGGGCAGGCTCAGGTTGTTCCTCCTCTGAGTCACGCTCTGCCTGTGATGGCCTTGGCAATGGTGGGGGGCTGTATGGCCCAGGCCTATGCTGGTCCTGCTGTAGCTGTTTCCGCAGGATCACATTATGTAGCATAGCGCATACCATGACAATTTGGGTACATGTAGTTGATGAGATGTGTCCAGGCACCGGAACCATGACTTGAGCAGCCCAAACACACGCTCGATTACATTTCGTGTTTGGGCGTGTGCCTCATTATGGCATTCCTGTTTAGATGTGTGTGTGTTTCTGATGGTTGTCTTCAGTCACGGCTCTAGTGCATAGCCAGCATCCCCCACTAGGTGACCATGTGGGATGTCCCCATTGGCAAATGTCTGGTAAAGCTGCGTCAGATGCCAGATATGGGAATCATGGTAGCTTCCAGGGCAGCCAGCACACACATTCAGTATTATGCCATGGGCATCACACATGACCTGGCAGTTGATGGAGGGGAAGCCCTTGTGGTTCAAGTAGACCCTACCTCGCTCACCGGCTGGTGCTTTGATGCATATGCACGTGCAGTTTATTGCACCCACTACCTCAGGGTATTCTGCTATTTGCTGGAAGAGAAGCATATTGCTGGCCAATACCTCACGGGAATTGGGGAAATATATATGATCACCGACATGTGCTGACATGGCATCCAGGAACTGGTGCAGTATCCTGGATGCTGATGCCTGTGATATTCCCATCATATCACCAGTTTGTCTCTGGAAGGTACCTGCTGCTAATATTCTTAGGCCAACACATACCTTGGTTTCCACTGGGATGGGTTCCCCTCTGTTGGTTCTGTGTGTGAGGCATGCCTGCACAGCTCAACAATTTGCTGCATGAGGACTCTGTCCACTCTATAGCGCTCCACTATGTCCAGCTCATGTAGCCCCTGATAGGTTACCCTGGGCCTATACACTCTTCTCCGTTTCCTCACTGGGGGTTGTCCAGCAGCATTCGCATTGTCACCACCCTCAGCATGTTGCATATGTCGCCTTATAACAGCAATGGCAGCCCCTAACATTTCTTTGTCTTAGTAAAGCTTTTTCAGTTTTCACTTCTATTAGCTTACTGCAGTGTTGCAGTGTCTCTTGTGAGAAACATAATGGACTGTTGTTTGCAGAGTTTTAAGTGCTGGGCTGGGCTAGTGTACTGCCTGTGTAATTGCCTGATTCTGATTGTTTTCACCTGCTAGCTCTGCTAGTACTCCCTGGTAGCTTCCTACTATTTGTTGTGCTTCCTTTTTCCTTTGTGTTTCCTCAGGGGGCAGCGCCGCGCCCACAAGTGCAAACACGCTTACAGCAGCTCACACACGCGCACACACACGCACATATGCTTACACGGACTAAAACTTGCTTATTCTTGTTAAAACACGCGCACACCAGCGCAAATGCACTTACAACTCTTTAAACAGCCTTATACATGCTTACTCCGGCTTAAACGCGCACACTCATGCTTACACATGCGTACACTGTCTTACTTGGGTTTACAGGTGTGCACAAACGCGCATACCTGCTCAGCAAGAAACTTTAGTGTTATCCATGGCATACACCTTCAATTTCTTGACTTTACCTAGCCTACCTGTTGACACACCTCTTTCAATGATGTATAAATAACAGCTGACACATGCCACTCTGCTCCAATGAGCTTCACTTCTTTCATACATACCCCACTCATGATGTCACCTATCTTCTACTCTGTTACTCCCCTTATCCTACTCCTACACTCCACTGACTGTGCTCATTTGCTATGTAAACTTGCGATTCACTATCCTAACCCTCCTTTGCATAGGATTTCCTACTAATGCTTGGGTACATCTCTTAGACTGAGCTTCCCCCCTTAGCAACCTCTACTCGGTGGCCATGTTGTCTTCAGCCTACCATTCACTTGCATTGTAAATTCATATTACCAATAAAATCCACATTTGTGGATCTTAAGTATTGATTTTCTGCTTTTTAGGGTACAGCGCATTTGCACGGAGCTGTGCTACGCTTAAACCCTGGAGATCGGGATGAAAAAAAAAAGTTATTTTATTTTTATTTTGCATCACTTAACATTGCCAATGGCCATATTTTTGGCCATTGGCATGCTTCCTCCTGTCAATGCATCTTTTTTTTGGAGCTGTCACAGCTCCGTTTTGCTATTTGTAGAACCGTACTCAGTTGTCAACTGAGTACATTTCTGCAAATAACACTACTCCTACTCGGACAGGTTCGGGTTTCCTGGATCTCAGAATTACCTCATTTGCATAGCTTTCACCTGCAATTGAGGTAATTTGCATATCCAAGCCCTGTCTGTGTAGGACTAGTTTTGAGAGCTCTGTTGCACGCCCCTACCGGCTGTTCCTGGATCGCTCGGCGGACATGTTGGCTGCATGGAGTCTTACTCTACTCTTAGACTCCGTGCAAGCTTTCGTGAATCCGGCCCCATATCTTTTAAATTACTTTGCTAATTTGATAACAGTACAAAATCTGGAGCTTTTCTCCCCTGGCCTCCACTAAAAAAGGGCTCTTTCAGTTCAGTCGGACACACCCGATCAATAAATGTAAAATAAATAAATAAAATAATAAATAATAATAATGGTATTAATGATGATGATGACAATAGTAGTAATAGATAAAGGAATCAATACTCCAGTAAGCAGTGTCATTAAAGATCATTATACATCAGTAAAACACAAAAGCTTGCAATAGTCCAGAAATTCTTTCTGCAAAGGAAATGAAAATTGCTCAGTAATAGTTTAAAATGAGGTACACACATCTTAAGGCTCCATACAGAGTATATAAGGCATAGGAAAAGTTAGTGACTGAGTAGGTTTTACAAATGTTATCATCCAGGAAGGACAAAAAAATCAAAAGTGATAGTCAATATTGATAATTTTCCTTTTGTGTAAATGAGCTTAGCAGACCTTGAAAGGGATATAGGTTATCTACATTTGTTAAAATAAATAGTTCTGAAACAGTCTTCCTTCAGAAAATATATTTATTTAAAAAATAATCCATTTTCATTAATTTTCCAATTACTTGCTTTATCCTGTACAGGTTTTCAGGGCAGCTGGAGTCCATCTTTGCACTCAGCTGGTGTAAGGCAAGAATATTCCAAGCCAAAGCATCAGTCTGTCACAGGACTCACACTAACACTCATTCGCACACTGCATGCCCAAGGCAAGGCATCAGTCTGTCATAGGAGTCACACTAACACTCACTCGCACACTGCATGCCCAAGGCAAGGCATCAGTCTATCACAGGATTCACACTAACACTCATTCACACACTGCATGCCCAAGGCAAGGCATCAGTCTATCACAGGATTCACACTAACACTAATTCACACACTGCATGCCCAATACAAGGCATCAGTCTATCACAGGATTCACACTAACACTCACTCACACAATGCATACATTCCTGAGAGCAACTACAAAGACCATCAGTTGATCTACAGCATCTCTTTGGCATATAGAAAGAAACAGAAAAGTCCCTGAACATGCAGAGTAACATTTAAACTTTGCAGAAGAAAACCAGAAAAGAGCCAAACTGGAGAATGAATCACTTTAATGTACCAGTTCCACTTTATGTGCCACTGTACAGCCCCATTTACAATGCACTAACATTACACTTTCATGGATCTGAGGTCACTGTACAGCCCCATTTACAATGCACTAACATTACACTTTCATGGATCTGAGGTCACTGTACAGCCCCATTTACAATGCACTAACATTACACTTTCATGGATCTGAGGTCACTGTACAGCCCCATTTACAATGCACTAACATTACACTTTCATGGATCTGAGGTCACTGTGCAGCCCCATTTACAATGCACTAACATTACACTTTCATGGATCTGAGGTCACTGTACAGCCCCATTTACAATGCACTAACATTACACTTTCATGGATCTGAGGTCACTGTGCAGCCCCATTTACAATGCACTAACATTACACTTTCATGGATCTGAGGTCACTGTGCAGCCCCATTTACAATGCACTAACATTACACTTTCATGGATCTGAGGTCACTGTGCAGCCCCATTTACAATGCACTAACATTACACTTTCATGGATCTGAGGTCACTGTGCAGCCCCATTTACAATGCACTAACATTACACTTTCATGGATCTGAGGTCACTGTACAGCCCCATTTACAATGCACTAACATTACACTTTCATGGATCTGAGGTCACTGTGCAGCCCCATTTACAATGCACTAACATTACACTTTCATGGATCTGAGGTCACTGTACAGCCCCATTTACAATGCACTGACATTACACTTTCATGGATCTGCGGTACCATGTTCTCATTTCTTAAAAAAAAAAAGAGATGAGTTTTAGTGCTAACTAAGGATGAATTGTTATTTTGTCCGCAATCATTCTAATCTTAAAAAGATTCTATAAGCATGTTTATAATGATAGTAAAAAAAACCCATCAAAATAACAGTTACATTTTGGATAATACATATTCATAGACTTAAATGGGTAAAAAGGTTAGTGTTATACTCAGTGAATTAATAGATAATTCTAAAGAATATCCAAGATTTGGGGGGAGTTTAAAGTATATTTAGTATATTTAATATAAAGATGAAAGTGATAAGGAATGAATTCTAGAATATCCACTACTGCCAAATTGTTAAAAACTGGCCTACCAATTTTAAAATCACCCAATTCATATGCTTTTTGTACACAAAGCCTAACTCACAAATTTTACATCTCAAATAGTTATGCCTCCAAAGCAGATGGACTTCGGATCATAGTGTTAGATCATTGAGACTTAAAATATCAAATGTGAAATTCATTATTGCCTCACTTCTGCTCTGTTCTTTAACTCGGAGCTAAGCTCCGCAGTGGTCCCTTGGACTGTAAGCCTTCTACCTAGTATCTTTGAACCAGAGTACTTATGATGTAAAGGAAGGAAACAGATTGCAGTAAACAGGAGCAAATTACATCATCTATCTTCCATTTTCAATATGAGAGTGTTTTGTTTTGTTTAGAAATTAGCTGTCAGTGTTTCTTTTTCTATAAAAACTGAAATGATAGTTTTAAATGAAATCCAAATCTGTGTGATAATTGTAAAAGTAAATAAGAAAATAGTAAATAGACTGATAGGTTTGAACAGTGTTTATGGTAACGTGAGACACAGCCAAGTATTTAGTTTCATAGTTTCATAGTTTAGTACTAGGCTATCTGCCCTGGGGCATTTGTAAGCCTAGCCATAGTGATGTGGCTTTTGCCACCCCATGAAATGGTACAAAAATGTACAGAATAAATTTAGAATACTGTGCCTCTGTCTGGTAGTGACACAATGAAGGTCCCCTTATATAATATAATTAGTTTATTGTGCCCCTGTCTAGCAGTGACACAGATGTGACCCCTGGGGTAAACTTACGATCTCCCATCCACTCATCAAGATTTCTCTTGAAGAGAGTCAGTGAGGGGCTCTGCCTAATATGAACTGGGATCTTGTTCCAAAGCATGGGAAGCCTCTGGGTTATGAATATATCCCTCCAGCATGTCCTATTCATACTTGTGCCGAGGTTTAAGTCTTTAGTTCTCGTGGTCCTGATGGATTTGGATTTTTTGAGATGAAGCATGTCCATCAGATCCTGATTGGACATGGGCTTGTACGTCAGGCAGAGATCACATCTGAGCAGGCGGTATGCTACTGAATAGAGCTGAAGTTTTTTTAGTCTGGCTTAATAAGACATATGTTGGAGACCCTTGATCCTCTTGGTGAGGTACTTTTGTGGTCTCTCCAGCTGTTGCAAATGCCGGGTGAGGTACATACCAAATGGGGCATTGTACTCAATCATGGGTCTGATGAGGGAGGAGTATAGGGGTACAATGACATCCTTGGATCTGGATGTGAATCCCTTCATGATGAGGTGTGCAAGGTAGAATGTTTTTCTAACCACTTTGGCAACGTGGGTGTCAAATGAGAGGTCGCTGTCGACTTGGGTCCCTAGGTCTCTGATTACTTTTTCCATACTCAGTGGGTTGCTGTCTGTGTGATAATTTGTGGGTACTTTGTTTTTCCCAAAGGGGATGACTATACATTTTTTGGCATTTAGTTTAAGGCCGTGACTCCGGCACCAGTTATCTGTTTCTGTGAGGCCTTTTTGTAGGATGTATGTGTCCACTGGTGTATCGACTATGGCGCCTAGTTTGCAGTCATCTGCGAACTTTGTCAGCCACAACCCTCCCATGTTTGCTTTAACATCTGAGAAATAAATGCCAAACAAGAGGGGTCCCAGGACAGATCCCTGTGGGACACCACTTGTGACTGGCTTTGAGTCTGACATTGCTCCAGCGATTTTAACTTTATGGGTTCTGTCCTTTAGCCAGTTTGCAACCCATCTAGTGACATAAGGGTTTACGTTTAAGCTGTTGAGCTTATCTATGATGCCTGAGTGGGGTATTGTGTCGAAGGCCTTAGACAAGTCCAGATAGGCTGTATGGACTGCTTTGCCCTCATCAATGGCTCTAGTGACTGTTTCGAAAAAGTCAACCAGGTTCAAAAGGCAGGATCTGCCCTTTACAAAGCCGAACTGGGCGGGGTCAAGTGTCTGTAGGTCCCCTATGTCTCTGTTTATGAGTTCCATAATGATTCTTTCCATAGCTTTGCAGACCAGGCTGGTTAAGCTTATGGGGCGGTAGTTCCCAGGGTCTGTAGAGGTACCCCCTTTGTGGAGTGGGACCACTGTTGCTGCATGCCAGTGTTCAGGTACATATCCTGTAGTAAGGCTAAGGTTAAATAGCATTTTTATGTGTGGGTTTAGCTCCTCTTGGAGTTCACGTAGCATGCAACCCAGGATACCGTCAGGTCCCATTGATGCTGTGTTTTTAGCTTTGTTGAGGGCGGTTCTCACTTGGACATTTGAGATGACAGGGAGATTACATTCAGCTGGGATAAGTATTTCTTCTTTTGGGGGTGAGGGAGGGGAGAAATTTGCACTGAACCTGTCAGCCAGAATGTTGGCAATATCTGTGGGTTCAGTGTATTTTTTGTTGTTGTGAACTAACTCTGAGCATATCTGAGGGTTTCCGCCCAGTTTCTAACATAGCTGAAGAAGGCTTTGTGGTTATCTTTAGTGTCCTTAGCGATTTTTCTCTTAAAGTTGGCCTTGGATGTTTTTATGAGAGAATGTAGTTTTCTGCTAATGTTGATCAGAGATGTCTTCCCTTTATGGGATTTTGCTCTGACGTGCAGTAGCTTCCTTCTTTTGTTATACAATTTGTTAATGGCTGAGGTCCACCAGACAGGACGCTTGCCTTTGGTGGAGAGGGACTTGGATTTATTTGGGATTGCATGATCCATGCATTCTTGGAGATATTTGTATGGCTGGCAAGGGCCTGAATCATTACCCTGCATAGGACACTGTTGATTCTGTAAGTGTATGCTGCAACAGTACAGCATTATTAGCCTTTCAGGTAGGTCAAATGTACTGAGTGACATTAGAAGGAATAACTATTCGTGAAGATAGAAAAGACATAGGGGGCTAAAATGAGATGCTGGTGTCCTGCAAGCACATAAAACCCCTGTATTATATGCAGTAATATTTCTGATTTCTGTTTGACTTTGGGGTTGTTTAACAAAAGTAGCTGTAGCATTTATATTATCTGTAATTGTTTTGCTTTATTCATTGCACCAAAGAATTAATTCATTAATAGGCCTGGATTGTGTAACATAGTCTAACCAGGCTGCATTTTAGTGATATATGTTTGAGGTACATTCTTTACAGCCTCCAGCAACTGCAAAGGAGTTGACATGTGTCAGGTTGTATAGTCTGCATTATTTGGAGTGATGATTAGAAGTGAACTGTCTGATCTTCATTATCCATTATGTAGTCCTTGTTATACATCACTGTGATACAGTTTTCTCTACAACATCAGATTGTAAAGAATTTCTGCATTTAGTTAAAATTTATTACTCTGGCAATGAGTGCAGATGACTAAAGCTCCAACTTGTTAATGAGCTGCTTCCAGTTGTAAGGGTGCAGGGTTTGAATCTTTCCACCTTCTTTTACCTACTTTGTAACACTGAGCAAGTCACTCAAAAAGACAGTGTTTGGAGCAATGGGGAATTTAGGCTAGGCTCCTTAATGGCCTCTTGGACTGCATGCCTAGTAACTATGAACCTGTTGTCACTGTTTAAAACCATCCCCTATTGCAATATCACCAGGAAACCCTTTTTAATGCAACATAGATAATTTATTCTTAAAGGACAGGAACTAGCAGGCACTGCAATTACATGGGAAGCACTGAAATCCAAAGCTGATTTCTTTTACAGTTTTCTTTAATGTAGAGTTATTCAGATGACTTACTTCTGCAAAAGTTGTGCATATTGATTTAGCATATGTTATCAGATAGTGAATATTTATTATGCTCTCATAAATACCCTTCTATTTAAACTGTACTGCACATGGCTGGGTCTTATGATATGATGCTAAATTTCTTTATACATTTTAATATAGTTAATCCAAAGCTTCCAATAAGGTGCAAGTAGTTTATTTCTTCATAACAATAAGGGGTGCATATAGGGTTACTACCTGTCCCACTTTGCGAGGGACAGTCCCTCTTTGGGCAGTTGTGTCCTGACAAAAAATTTAAAAAATGGCAAATGTCCTGAGATTTTAGGACAAAATTATTTCCTATATTTTATGTAATAGTTGCATAAAACAGTTATTCTGTATCTAAAATACCTAAATGTTATAAGAAACAGAATAAGCAACTAAAATGCTACAAGAATAAGCTTTTATTTAGGCAAAAAAGTTAAGTTCTATCCTTTGTACTGACTGTGGGTATGTGTCGGCCTGTAAAATCTGATGTTTGTACCGAAAATGTCCCACTTTGGCCATTTGAAAAGGTGGCAACCCTAGGTGCATACCATCAACAAAGTGACTATAACTGCTGGGGGTTAGGGATGGGATCTCTCAGCATATGCAATTACCTTATGTTCTTATCTCATTATTTTTAATCAGTCTTTAATCTGCTTTTTCAGGACTAGTGTGTGTAAATTCAGTAAGAATACTTTGGCAACAGTGTATTTGAGTGAAACCAAATCTGAAATGGGACTTTGGTCACTATTATTGTTGTAATTTTTTGACATAAGAATTCTAAAAATGATGCAGTCAACAATGTAGCTATAGTTGGTGGGTTTGGGAGATGTGTGTGGATATAAATGTATACATAATCTGATCCATTTTCAGTGATTGTGAGTTTCAATGTTTTTTCAATTAATGTCAGTTTAAAGGAAAACTGTGAAGACACCACCAAGTAAATGGACACTGAAATGGCTGCAGTGGGGGGGGGGGGTTCCAGGGGTGGGTGCTGGTCCATTACCCTGCCTAGGGCCCCATTTGACCATGTTCCAGCTTGGTAAGCAGACAAAGCAGAATAATTCAAGGCAGCTATCTGCTAACAGCTATCAATTAAGTAATGACTCATTTCCTAAAATATCTTACGAGGACTCCTAAGACATTGATAACATTATTTTATACTTGGTGACTGCAGAGATCTGTGAAGTGTCCTTAACATTCACTCATTCTGATTACCCACTAATCCAATCCAGGATCAGGATAGCTGGAGTCTATCTATGCACTTTATGGGTGCAAGACAGAGAAACTAATCTTGGATAGTATGTTAGTTTATTGCAGGATATGTGCACATGGGCACAAAAGCACACAGAAATTCACATTTGTCCTATACACGTGATAATAACATTCTAAATACATTGCACAGATATTTTAAGTAAACTATTATTTTAATTTAATGCTAACTGAAATTAGCTTGAATGCTGCCCACAAGATTTTTCAAACCTTGCTTAAAGTATACTTCTTTTTGTTTGTTGTGAGCCCACAGCTACTGGGTTGTCCATGACTTGGTCACCTACACCTACCACCATCCTCATTGCCATTACAACTAGTCCATCTGAAAGAAAACGTGTTTAATTAAAGACCAGTAAAACTAAACTACCAACATAGGAAACAAACAAAGAAGAATATTAAAATAGTTTAAGGAAAGGATACTGTTTTGTCTAATAGCTAGACTTTTTGCTTTTGTAGTTTGGAAATATATTTTATGTTGTAACTAAGCTAAGGTTTTATAATATTGGACAATTCTGCAAAAAAGTTTGTTGTAAAATAAGATAATCTTTACCCTCTATATCAATGCTATAAGGAGACTTTCCATGGATATCCGTGTTTACCTGTTTCCATTACTAGAAGCAATTTAGAAATTTTTGGCAGCTGAAGGGTTGCTTCAGGAAGACAGTAAAATTCTCTACGCACTCTATATCATGGCCTAAGAAGTCAGCGAGTTGGTCTAATGCAATATCTTCTAGATTCATGACATGTGAAACTGTTGGAATGTGCTTGTGATTTGTGTTAATATTATGTTCTGAGTAAGTTGCAACACACTAAGAGGAGTATTTTCTCAGACAGTCAGGTTCTCTGTAGTAGCTTTCACATTTATGAATTGCAAAAAATATATAATAATTTGTTTGTCAACATCACATTTTGCTCTGGGTTTTTTTTTTTTTTTTTTGCAGTGTCATTACCTTTACCGTCAGTGGAGGTGAAAGAAATGCAAGTTTGTGTCTTTTTTTCCCCATGATTTCTACATGGCTGAAATTTTCAAACAACTTTTTTTGTGCAGATTGCATGAGGCCTTCTGCAACATCTTTGTACAGCATTGATTGGTTACTGTTGTGAAACGTTTCAGTATTATCTTTGAGACTTTCCCCGCCCTTTGCTTGTTGAATAGTATTAGGGTAGCTTTGGCGAGGTTAGGCTACGTCTGATGCGGTGGTTGCTTCTTCATTTCCTCCGTGGATGATTCTAAAATCTCTTCTACATGTTGGTGAAGTTTCTAAATATTTTCTGTAAATGACAGTGACATTGGCTTGTTGTACTTTTTAGCATGTAGTCTTACATATTGATATTTTTCATTGATTGTATTTCTATAGCTGAATCACTATAGAACAGTGCTTATTTAATGAGATTTACAGAGATAAAACCTAAACATTAAAAAAACTAAGTTGTCTGTAATACACCCCATTATATTCAAATTCAAATATGCTTATCAGGTTTTCATTAAAAGCCTTAACAGCAAGTTTGGATTAAAGCCATACTTCTCAACCTCTTAGAGCAAGAAATCTGGACAAAGCCATAAATAAAAGTGGGGCAAAGACCTATAAATAGGAACAATTTTTAGATATTGCTCTTACAAACTTAGAAAGTTAATAGAATAACAGGCTTTGCATTAGCATGAATTTTCTGAAGGGTATGAATTCTGAAACTCAAATGTCTGTCATTATTTTCTAACTTCAGTCTTGAGTGATTTGCCAGTAATTTGCCAGAAAACCACAGTTTTATGAAAACAGACCAAAAATGTGAGGCAAAAATCTGGGCAATCTGTGAATATCTGTACAGTTAAGAGGTATGATTAAGGCAGACAAAAAGCTAATGCAAAACAGCTTAGGAATTTACCTTAACCAAAGCTAACAGTATTTTTTCAGCATTAATTATGTATCTTTTGCAGTGTTGCATGCTATTACCCCAAAAACTTATCACTCTAGTGTTTAAATTACCCAGAGTTGTTTTTGACCCTTCTCTAAGGTTCAAACAGTATGTCATCGAAATAGTACTCCACTGCAAGTGAACATATGGCACAAATAACTGAGTGTAACAGCAGATGACCCCCAAATAGCATGCCTCACAATTACTAGGGGCTGTCACCTACCTACTTTTTATAGTGTTCCAGCATCAGTACTAATCTTATCCCTCTTACATTTAAACCATAGTAAGTTTAGCACTGAGTTTTCAGATTCATTTCTGTTCATCCTTCTAAAATACATCACTGCCTTTCACTTAAGACCATCAACTAACCACCTAGAAAAATGTTTATCTCCACATTATTCTCCTAAAAAATGCATATGAAATTACTCCCTCTGATCCACAGTTCAGTTTCTGACAAACTCCCTGACACTCTATAAATGGCACGGTGACTCCAAGGAAATACATACATATATAATTAACACACATGTGGTCAAGGAGACCATTGAAAAACCTAGAGCAGTTTCCCATTAGAGCATTGTCTGGTTAAGTAATTTTCTCACACATACAAAGCAAATGGAAGCCAAGGTAGTCAAACCCTGGACTACATGAAGCAGCTTGGTATCAGCTCATAGCCTTAATCCTCCATGCTAGCTGACAGACTCCAAATATTAAATAGTCTCTGCAAAGCATATATCCCCAAAGAAAATGACACACACACACACACACACACACACACACACACACATACACACACACACACACACACACACACACACACACACACACACACACACACACACACACACACGCACGCACACGCACACACACACACACACACACACACGGACACAAATATCCCCACACCAAGCCCTGAGCTTTCAAATGTGTGGGAATCTCTATCCTTACAAGGTAATCAGTCATTATTATCTTTCATCTCTCAGTGTAATTATATCACCCTTCACCCACCTGCACTGTATCATGACAGTCAGAGAACCTGGCCTGAATACACTCAAGTGTCATATTGGAGTCTTTTCAAATATTTATACGGAGATCAATAATAGGCATACAGAAATAGGAATGTTTAGAAATGTGCAACAATTGCACACAACAAATTATGAACTAAGATCAAAATATCTTACCTTGCTTCATGCAGTGCAGTGTTGCACTAGCAAAGATTCCTTACATTTGTATAAATTGCTATTAATAACAGACTTTCAGAGATTGAATGTTTTTAATGACAGTGCATTTAGTATGTTAAAAATCTGTGCTAAATTAAGAACATAGTTCTGAATGCATAATAAATGAAGAGAGCTAAACAACCCGTAAGACAATTCTATGATAATGAGTGTACAGTAAGTATAGATATGACATTCAAAGCCAATATGAAAATTTGAGCCAATTGACCGCAAATATTTTTTGAACAGTGTTAATGTTCCTATGTTTATTCACTCAGGAAGTAACAATAACTATGAGATACTTTATGTCCTTTCAACAATTCTGTAGAAATCTGGAAATCCAAGTACCTTTTCTAATTATGAAGGTATTACCAAACAAAGTGTTCCACTCTGTAGTGATGTACAGGCCTGTTGCAACTATCCTGTAAATAAAGGAAAGAATCAGGGTTATGACTTCAAGTCACTCAAATCAGACAAACTCCAGAGCTATATAATGCAAGTTCGTGCATTAGCATAAAGGTAAGGATGTTGGCATAATACTTTCTCCCAAGTCCCTGCAAAATATACAGCCCCATGTGCCCAGCACTATGCAGTGGGATAAAGCTCTGACAATGGCCAGACAACCTAAGCTTTAATGGTGGGCTGGGCACTGAACAAGACAGAGGAGTGAACCAGTGAGCAGCTTATTAAGTCACAACTATCCACAGAGACAGATGGTGGTGCCAGACAGTCAATCTGCCCCAGTGCAAGTGAAGTCGTGCACAACATCAAGGCCATGGGATCGGAGAATGTGGGCTTGGCAATCCCAGACTGCTAACATTAACCTTTCAGGATTGTGCTGAGGTGCATGGATGCACATAGTGTCATGGGAACAGGATTCCTTGGCAGTGACATAGGTGTGCACATCAGTCCCCAGCCATGAAAATACACACTTATTACTATAATACCAGTGATGGAATAAACCACTACTGTAGCTACAACATCCTTCTTGTTCTCACCCTCACAAGGCAATACCAAGGGCAGTGGAAAAGGGGGATGTAGAGTCAGTGTCCACATGGTAGAGAGAGAAATATCATACAGAATAAATATACTGCCCATACAACAGGATATCGTCAAGCAGTCATACATACTATCAATCCCTGAGGATTCAGATACATGCAAAATGCTATTCCTTACAAGCCAGGCAGTCTTGATAA